>NC_142352.1:12330037-12532537 GCF_059441175.1 Urocampus carinirostris
CACTGTAAATGTGAACCTGGAGTGCCACGTCCAATTTCGTTGTCACAATATGTTCAATCCATTTTGTAACAATGATAATAAAGGTATATTCTATTCTAATTGCTTTGCCAAAAGCCGGATCAATCCAGGCCTCGTTTAATAGCTCATTTAGCAGTGCTGACATCTGCTGGTCATTTGATGTAACCAGGGTTGGGTAGGGTTACTTTAACTGGATTACTTTCAATTACTTTTGGATTACTCCAATACCAAATATGCTAATAAAAGACAAAAGAAACTATATATGAATAAAATTACTAAATTTTGTGCAGGCTTGGGGAGTAACAGAATACATGGAACGGCAAAAACGATGTTGGCAAGCTGTTTGGATTTATTTTCATTTCGTTTCAGTCGCATTTTATGTTCGTTTTGCCAGAGATCAAAGCCAGGAGAGAAAGCTTACCACGTGTTATGAGTCATCATTTTATTCATATTTAGTTTCTTTTGTCTTTTATTAGCATATTTGGTATTGGAGTAAGGGCAGCACGGCGGCGCAGTGGTTAGCGCATGTGCGGCACAGTTCTAAGGTCTTGGGAACCTCCTGTGTGGGTTCAAATCCAGCTACCGGACTTCCTGTGCGGAGTTTGTATGTTCTCCCGTGGGTTTCCTCCTAGACATGCGTTTCAGGTGGATTGGCCGGTCCAAATTGTCCCTAGGTGTGAATGAGCGAGCGAGTTGTCTGTCCCTGTGTGCTCAGCGATTGGCTGGCAACCAGTTCAGGGTGTCCCCTGCCCACTGCCCGATGATGGCTGGGATGGGCTCCAGCACCCCCGCGACCCTACTGAGGATAAGCGGTGCAGCTAATGAGATGAGGTATTGGAGTAATCCAAAAGTAATTGAAAGTAATCAAGTTCAAGTAACCCTACCAACCCTGAGTCTATTCTATTCTAATTGCTTTGCCAAAAGCCTGATCAATCCAGGCCTCGTTTAATAGCTCATTTAGCAGTGCTGACATCTGCTGGTCATTTGATGTAACGTAGATGTTGTGTGGTTTGCAGGGAACAAACCAGTAAATATGAGCACAAAATATCGTCCGTATGTTCAGCAACTTGATGTGCTTGTGTAACTGGGACACACATATTACAGAGGAAATAGTGCATCTTATTGATTTTGATCGAGGAATAAAATCTGTGATAGTTGTAGGTACATATATAATTCTAATTATTATATTTTGTGTGACACGCACACACACAAAGTGCGTGGGTATAAATATAGAGACCTAATCTGTGCTTAATTATTCATGTCTATACCTTTTTGGGAGATATCATTTCAAAATGCTCCCAAACTGGTGAAGTCCTTTCGATTTTTTGGGTGGCTCCATTCTCAAGTAGTCGAAGTCTTGCAGCAAATATCCAAGTCGGGTCGATCATGCGGGGGAATCCTGGATTTTTCGAGCTTATTCTTTGAGCGTGAATCACGACGAAAGTCAGTCACGTGAGTGCCTCCGATCACGTGACATGAAAAACAAGACGGACCTCGATACGGGCTCCATTTAACCACGCCCCCTTTGTTCGGGGCACGACTTGCGACTACAGATCCATACGTAATATCGATAATGGATGGATGAGAAAAAAATAAATTCGGACTCATTTTAAAGATATTGCTAGCTCCAAGGCACAGCGCATTGTCTGCCTGTGACAGAAGCTGAATCGGTCTCTCAAAGCTGAGGAACTATCTAATTGTGTCAAACTAGATTGGGTTTCAATTTCTCTCTCCGCTCTAATAAAGGCTGATGCAAAAAAAAATGGTGGTACACTAGTCAAAGTCAGCTTTATTGTCACTTCTGCTGCATAAACAGAGAATTTGAAATACATTTCTCGCAGCCCTCTGTGTCTAGAAGATAAAAAAACAAGCTATGATAGGACCCACTACAATAGACAGTACGGACACCCTCCGTCCATTATCTGCACCGCTTATCCTCGGTAGGGTCACGGGGGTACTGGAGCCCATCCCAGCTATCCTCGGGCAATGGGCAGTGGACACCCTGAACTGGTTCCCAGCCCATCCCAGGGCACACAGAGACTCACTTGCTCATTCACACCTATGACAATAAAAGTACATTCTATTCTACACCTAGGGACAATTTGGACCAGCCAATTAACCTGAAACGCATTTTAGGAATGTGGGAGAAAACCCACTCAAGCACAGAGAGAACATGCAAATTCCAAACAGAATGATTCGATGGAAGTTTTTAAATTAAGGCTTAAGACGCACTTCTATTCCAAAGCTTATGATTGATGCCCACCTCATATTCTGTATTGTCCTGTCTTTTCCCGACTGCCTGCCTGGTGGTGATTCGAAGGAGAAGGACGATTTGAGATGAGTCAGCGGACCAGCGTTTGACCCGAAGCATGTGAACGCCTGCATGAACCAGCTGGCAGAGATGGGAAGCTGCGTCGTGGCCGTCGTAGACTTTCTGGACTAGTTTACAGGCTGGGGGCGTCCTTGCTGTCATGCACTTTCCGGACAAATTTTCAACATGTTACCTAGTGTTTACTATGTTTGTGTACTGTAATGCTAAATGTAATTCACCCTGGTCATCCTGAAAGGGGGATACCACTTGTGAGGTCCCTTCTCAAGGTTTCTCTTTTTCCTCACGCTGAGGTTTTGAGTTGTTCCTTGCCCGCATGTTGGTTTAAGATCAGGTAATTGTGTCATTGTAATCCTGTGCAGTCCTTTGAGACATTTTTGTGATTAAGGGCTATTTAAATAAATTTGACTTGACTTTTGACTTGACCCCATAACTGTGCCGTGACTGGGCTAACCACTCATCCACCGTGTCACCCCCAGTATGGACACATAAATACTAAATGCAGCTTTTAAATGTTGATTCCATTTATTAAGGCACAGCAAAAAATTAAAACCTACCTTTATATTTGGCAGTGATAATAGAAATCAAACATTTTTAATTGGTAATGAGTCTTTCACAACAGTCTGGAGGAATTTTGGCCCTCTTCTTTTCAAAATTCTTTCAAATCTTCCACATCAAAGGGTTTTTATAAGCCTTCACTGCCGGTTTAGAGTCACACGACAGCATTTCAGTTGGTCTTAAATCCGGACTTTGACTTGGGCACTCCAGGACTATTTTCCTGCTGCATAATCCAAGAGCAATTTTGAGTTTGAGGGCACAAACTGATGGCCTGACGTTCCTCTTTAGGATCTTCTGGTGAACGTCAGAAATCATTATTTCATCAACCACAGCAAGTTGTTTCTCTCCCTTTTAAGCCTGGGAAAAAACATTGTAGCCTAATCTGGCATTTAACTTTTTCACAACAGTATCTCAGGCGGCACGGTGGTTGAGTGGTTAGCGCTTTCCCAGTAGTTCTGAGGTCATGGGATCGAATCTTCCTGTGCGGCGTTTGCATGTTATCCCCATGCGTGCGTGGGTTTCCTCTCACATTCCAAAGACATACATGTCAGGTTAATTGGCTGGTCCAAATTGTCCCTAAGTGTGAATGAGGCGAGTGAGTTGTGTCTCTGCCCTGCGATTGCCTGGCAACCAGTTCAGGGTGTCCCCTGCCCACTGCCCGAAGATAGCTGAGATGGGCTCCATGTGTAACATTATTTTGTTGTTGACTCATTGTTTTTGTTCTGTTTTTATTTAAGGTTCGAAATAAAGTTTTCATTCATTCATTCAAGCTAAAGTTCAGAAGAAGGCTTCCCTCACACTCCAAGGTCACTTCAGCTGTCTCCTGTTGGTACACTTAGTTCTGCTGTTAGGAATAATAAAATCCGACCCGTGTGGAAATGTCGGCCTTCCTGGTCATTTTTCTCTCAAGAAACGAGCGCTCATAATTGCTGGATGAATGTAGGTCATGTTTGGTTAACGGAGTCAGATAACTAATTTGAAACATTTGGTAAACGGTACAATTTGATACCGTAAATTCCGGACTATAAGCCGCTACTTTTTTCCCAAATGTTCAACCCTGCGGCTTATTCAGTGATGCGGCCAATTTATGTATTTTTTCTAGCAGCCGCCAGCGGCGCTCGAGTACAAAAGGTAAGATTTAGACCGGTGGAATATATGCGAGTGTGTTGCTAACGTGTTTTTGATTATGGGAGCGTGGGACGACGTCTATGTGACAAAGCCTCTTTCCCATACTGGGGAAGACGACTTTAATGACGTCAGTTATAAGGAGGAAGATGAGCACAGTTTACCATGATTTTTACAGATACCGTTTTTTTTTAACAGACCCGTTTACTTGTGTCGCGAGCGAGTTTCTAGTGGCGTTTTGCTAACCTTCACAGACACTGTTTGGGATGAAAGTTATAGTATTATTATTAAAGCTTTGAAAACTCTCTCGGTGTACCGTCTTTCTTTGTAAATATGTGTAACCATGTATAATATGTATTTGCAACGGTTTATTTTTGTAATGTATTTATTTTAGACACTTATTCTGATATGTCTTCCACGGGCGAATCAAAAAGAAGGGGCGAATACAACGGGGGCTGATGGGTAGTGGAGTAAAGGTGAGACGTGTTTGTGGACGCAGCGGACAATAATGGATATATATTTTTCCTACCCTTACCTTTGGAAATATACATTTTTTTCCCCCTTGGATTATTTTCAACGGGACCCGGACTCTGCAGGTCTGCGTCATATCTTAAGTACCGGTATCATTTTACGTTCAATCTGCCTGCTGGTGTTTTAGGACTGTGTACTACATACTCAGTTACAATTGCGGGACTTAAAGTCAGGTTTGAGTTAATTTCGTGATTGTGTAGCATGTTTTAATGTGGGCGCATGCGGCTTATATGCAGGTGCGGCTTGTGTAAGTACAAAAGGGGTTATCCTCTTAAAATGTGGTGGGTGCGGCTTATAATCAGGTGCGCTCTATAGTCCGGAATTTACAGTAGTTATAATTCCCAACAGACCCAATACACTTTATACGATACATGTGGACGTTATGTAGAACTGCACTTACCTTGCGGTTCTGCCCACCAAAAAACATATTTTTCCAATATCAAACATTTTTGAATAACCCCCAAGGAGCCTTAAGTGTTTTAAGCCTGACAAACAACACATTCAACAGTTTGGGGATTGTTTTATCATACAAAAAAACAACAATGACACGGTTCAATAAATTTAAAGGTGTCTTGCCCATGCAAGGTTTCTAATTTTACTCACTACACACAGTATCTGCTTAAAACGATTCGAATGCCTATTAAGAGCACAATGAAGAAACTATACATGTGTCTGGAGAGAACATCTTTAGTCTTTTTACAAGGTTGTGTCAACACAAATCGTTATATTCTACCAGTCTAAAAATAACCTTCGTAACTGATTACAAAAAAAATCAAGTGAGTTCAAAGAAAAAGAACTGTAATCTACCCTCTTCAAAACTCTCAGGATTCTGCCCGATCGTAGTTTGTCTCAAAACATTTTCACATGAATCCAGAAAAAAAAAAAAATCAAAACTAACATGTTGAAGACATTTGAATTTCAAAAGGCACAACCCGAAGCTTTGGACCTGCCAAAACATTTGAAAGACAGATCCAAACGGGACATTCACAATGAGACGCTTCAAATTTCTGATATTTGGGTCGGATTCACTTGGTCCTGTTAAATCAAATCTGGCTACGCATATTTTCTAAGTCAGGGGTGTCAAACTATTTGAGCTCGGGGCCACATGCTAGAAAAAAAATCTCTCGGGTGCCAGACTAGTGGATTGCAGTATAGCAAAAGAAAGAGGGTGAAAAAGAGAGGAAGTGAAAAAAAGATTTAGAGAGAAACAAATGAAAGGGAGAGAGAAATAAAGAGAGCATAATATAGAAAGGGACAAAAAGGAGAAAGAAGGATACAAAAAAAGTAAGATATAAAAAGGGAGAAAGCGAGACAAAGGGAGAGAGAAACCAAATAAAAGAATAGGAGATGAGGAGAAAGAGACAGGAAAAATGAGCGAATGTGGGATACTTAGAGAGAGAAAGAAAGAGTGCGGAATAGAGAAAGTGAAAAAAGACATGGCTGAAGAGAGGGAGAGAGAAAAGAAAGAGAAAGTGAAAGAGGAAAAAAAAGCATAAGAGAAATAGAGGGTGAGAAAGAAAGAAGAGAGTGAAAGAAAGAGTGAGATAGGAAGAGAGTGAAAAATGAGAAGAAAATAAGAGCGTGAGAAAAACATAAAATGAGAGGACGAGAGAGGCTGCTACAGTTGTTTTGTGAGTGGCACCTGGCTTTGGCGGCATCAAGTGGCCATATTTAAAACCTCAACTCATCGTTCTATCGTGCTTCGTTTCGTAATGTCTCGCGGGCCAGATTAAAAGCCTTGGCGGGCCCTTATCTGGCCCGCGGGCCACACGTTTGACACATGTGTTCTAAGTGGACTACAACAGAAATTTAACCTAAAGGTGATCAACATGAACGTAATATGATCGGATTTTATCGGAATTCAAAACTAATTTCCGAGTCAAAAAACAACAACCACGGATTCGCCAAAAGAAGAGAATGTGAAATTTGAGGTGTCATTTTGTAAAAAAAGTTGATTCGCTGTGCTGCTTCGTGTCAGTGAGTGGACAGCAGATTCTGATTTGATATTATTGGCAAATCCAATCAGTCGGATGGGTAAATTGACAGGCGGGTGGGACCAGTTTTTTCCGTGTGGTAGAATCTCACCTGGTCAGCGATAGCGTTCTCTGTGATCTCTGTGCCGGTCCCTCGAACGCTCCCGGTCCTTCTCTCGGCTCCAAGAACGTTCCCTGTGCCTCCGAGACGTCCCGGCGCTTTCCCAACGGGGCGAGGATTCCCTGTAGCGCTCCCGCTCCCTGTCTCGTTCCCGGTCTCTGTCCCGGTCCCTATCGCGGTCCCTGTCGCGCTCTCCGAAATGGCTGCCGCTCCTGTAGGAAAAACAAAAAGCGGGATTCCGACGAGTTAGCAGTGTTCTGGTTTGCCCGCGTCCCTGCGTCCTAGACGCACCATTTTTGCTGGGGACGCATCGTCTCAAATCAACGAGGTCCCCGGGACACAACTTTTTTGACACAAAATTGTCATTATTACCCGATTACCGTATTTTCCGCACTATAAGGCGCACATAAAATCTGAATCTTTTTTAAAAAAAGCTGACTACGCGCCTTATAATCCGGTGCACCTTATATTGAATTACAAGGTCTCGCAACTTACGGTAAGCAGCCACCGACTCCATTTTTCGCGTAGAAGAAGTGCGCTGTGCATACTGGGAAATATTAAACAACGATTCTTTATTATTTGTGCGTTTGTATAAAGACCCTGAAATGGCTCCTATTAAGAGACACGCTTACAACGCGGAGTTTAAACTCAAGGCGATCAGTCACGCAGTAGAACACGGGAATAGAGCAGCAGCGAGAGAGTTCAACATTAATGAATCGAACACGAGAGTGGCTCGAGCCGGCAGAATTAAGAGTCCCCCTAGGAACTCCTGTAATTTTGATGAGACAGAAGCGCTATATGGTAGTTACCGTTTAACTACTAAACAGGAACGCAGACTCTCCTCACCTACCCCTTCCAAAATAGAACATCCCTGTTTTCTATAAAACACATTGAACCATTTCCCATCAGAATCGGCAAAAGTCGACCTAACCCCGACTTCCTGAAGAATCCAATGTTGACATAAAGCATGCGCAAGCGAACGCACCTGTAGCTGGAGTTCCCATGGATGGAGGCCAGGCAGTCTTTGAGAGAAGTGACGAGGGCTTGGCAGCGCTCGTCGCCATAAATGCTCGACTGCTTGATGGTGGCGATTGCCGTCAGCAGCGTTTCCATGGCTTCTCTCACGTCTCCTGCAAACAAAAAATATGCAGGAAGTTACATTGTAACGTTTCGTTTTTGGGGGAACGCTCACGTTTTCTGTGCACTTACCTGTTGTTGCTCCCGTCACGGCCTTGGTAATGGCGCTGCTTGCCACTGCTTTATTCCTGTTCAACAGCTCTTCATACTCTCTGTCACCCCTAAGATGTTCGCACAGAACACAGGTTTTAAGCTGATCATCTAATAAAGGCCAAAAGACACTTTTATCCCAACACTATGGCTACTACTAGGATTCGTAATACCCTTTTCATGACCAAATTTCTAGCACTTTTAAGAACTTTCAAAGCCATGTTTCAAATTTCTCCAGTAACATTAAAAGTAGGAGTTTGGTGTGAATCATGTCACAAACCTAGCTGCATAGTCTGAAACTCATGACAAAAAGTTACCGGACGGCAGGGCAGCCCACTCTGAAAACTTGCCTGCCCCATTTTTCACAACTTGAAACACAGTAAGACAACTCATCGCAAAAAAAAACGCATTTTTGCAAAGTATTAAGGATTGATAATCAGAATATATAACAGAACAACACTTTTTATTATAAATCTACTTATAACATTCATTGCATGTACAAGACATCGCTGTTTTCCATCTGCCATCAGTATGTACCTGTATTGACTCATCTTCATCGTCTGCTACAAGCCATGTGAACTCCTCTTTCCACGATGCTTTTAATGTACGTTTACGTTTTGTGGCGTGATCAATTTTGTTAGCTTCCTTTGAATCTTTCTTCTGGGGCTGAGGTTTTGACTTGATTCCTAACCACTTCTCCATTTTTCTTGTGTTCTGTGCGTCTACTTTGGAAAATTATATGCAAATGTGCGACCTTATAGCGCTCGGGAAAGTCCCAAAGCACGAAATTATTCGATGCAGAATTCTGATCAGCTGCAGAGTATGAAAATTGCCAAACGTACCGAGATTTCCTAACCAAACGAAGATTTCGAAATTGGAATAAAGCCAAGGTTTGATTTGACATATTTTTTCTTTCTTTCTTGAAAGTTGTCGGCCACCCGGGCGCAGACGTTTTGTAAGTTTTACGCCCGACGTAAAAGATGCACGCCCCGGGTGTCAGGGCAGACGTTATTTCAGACACTGCTTTCCATTTATGGAGACATTTGATTTTTAGATCTCGAGTAAACCACGAATATACTTGTGGGTCTAAACAATATGTGTGTAAATATTTCTCTCTTCATATAGGTGTTGAGTAAAATGGCAGTAATATGTAGCTGGCATTTTCAGTTGCAGGAAGTTCTTCCCATGACAATTTACCTACGGGAAACGCTTCCTTAATAAATGTCCATTAAAAAAAAAAAAAAAATCATAATCCTTGCACTAACACACATTTCATAGTGTCCTGTTTAAGTGTAGCATGGACCTGTCCTCTCACGCAGGACCCGTAGGGGGATATTCCACCTCAGAATACAATGCCATACAAACTAATGCAGGCTGCTATTAATCAAAAGGGAAGAATAAATGCAATGGCAAAGCAAAGCCACCAGAAAGCAGTGTTGCTGTCATTTTTAAGCAGACTTGCTGACGTGACAACAATTTCAAGCATTTACAGACACTTCACCCAAAATTCACGAACTGATCAATCCCTGAACAAAAAAACATTAAAATTCAATCATTTTCAAGGATTCCGAGCACCCATCCGAACCCACAATGAGACACAATCGTAAATAAAAATGGATCCCCTCCTTACTTTTGTTGCCCGTACGCATGGCTTCTGTGTCCGTCTTGTGCCGGGGGGAAGTAAGCTGGATTTATATGCAGGCTCGGGGGCAGGCGGCTCGGCACACCGAAAGGGGGAGGTGGGTACAGATGCGGCGGAGTGATGTTAGGCGGCAGAAGCGGGAAGGGAGGTGGCAGCCCAGGGAAGGGGCTAGAATGTGGAGGGAATGTGTTTCCAATCGGATGGGGCGGAAAGTTAGGGGGCATACTGGGAGGATGGCTGTCCCCTCGGAAAGACGAGGGCACTGGTGAATCGTCCCTGGAGCTATTCCGCATGGGGTATCCTGCCGAGAAAAATTGGTTTTGCGGTTAAACGCTACATTTACAAGTGGACCACCGAATAATGGCGGCGCTCTTACGTTTATTAGCGACATCCTCAAACATGGAAATGTTTTGATGAGTGGCAAAGCGACAGTCTATTTTTTCCCCGTTCAGAGTACATTGGGGAATCATTTCCAACAAGGTTTTTAAGGACGTCTCGGAGGTCACCACGACCTTGGCATAGCTGTAGTAAAGAATGAATAAATGAATACTTTATTGGAACATTAAAATAATAACAGAACAAAAACAATAACTCAACAACAAAATAATATTACACATGTTTGAAAAGAAGTAGTAAAAGCAAATGCTTATATTCCCTACCTCTTCATCTTCCCTATTAAATACACCAATTATAGAACAACAATTGTAATAATATTAATAATAACAGTTATGATAATAGCAACAATATAACAAAGTTAACCATAGTTCTAGACGCACTATTCCCTATCTCTTGTATCACTCATACCCCATTTTCTTCATCTCTGTATTCCGCCAGTAATGTTTTTTTGTATTTAAAATTGAACAAGTGAATAGTTGGACATTGTTTGATCTCGTCTTGTAAATTGTTCCAAAGTTTGACTCCACACACAGACACACACATACTTTTCCTGGTGGTTCTCACCTTTGGGATTATGAATTTACTACAGCCCCTGAAGTTATAATTTCCTTCTTTCCTGGCACTATGTTTTTGTTGACCTTAAATAGCAGTTGTGCAGTTAATTTTTTTACAAAATCATCTAATTTTAATAATTTGGACTGCGGGAATAAAATATTAGTATGATCTCAACATCCTAACCTGTGTATGGTTCTAATTGCACATTTTTGGAGGATAAAAAAAGAGCTGCTATAGTGAACTTTTGTAATGATTGCCCCAGACTTCTGCACAATATGTGAAGTATGGCCGAACTAGAGAACAATATAATACAATGCATTATAGTTCAAAAGGAATTTGGCTTTATTAATTATTGAAATGCTTTTAGATACTTTAGTTTGTATGTGTCTGATGTGAGTTTTCCAGCTTAATTTATCGTCTATTATGACCCCTAAAAACGTAAGTGTTTTTTTTTTCAACATTAGGAGGTGCTAAATAATACAAAGTGCCTTTAAAAATATATCTAACTTCCCCTTGAAGATGTTTTAGGCCACATTTCAGATTCTAAAAAAAAAAAAAAAAAAAAAGTGTATATATAAAATCACTTACCCTCTTGATTGGCCATTGACTTTATTCTCTGCAAATTTGACGTCGACAATATTCCTGACACCTAACCTTTCGGCCAATTGATGGAGGTCATTTTCAGATGTCCACTAAAGGGAAATGAAACGAGAAGAGAAATAAGTATTAAAAGGGTTCACATATTTTTACTGCCACAACTCTGAATGGGCAATGACACGCATGTACTCTTTTGATTGCTTACCGTTTCCGTTTATCCAACATTCAACAAAATGCCATCATTTCCAATGAGTAGTGGTATTTAGTGTATTCAGTTATTATAATTCATTTCAACACAATGAAATTGAGTGAATTTATTGTTGGTGTCATGTTTCAAAAGTTGAGGGCTAGATGGCCTCCCATCAGGTCCCTCTCCTCACATGGTTAGTCTGTGCCTTGCCATAAATCATATTTAACTTCCCAATTGATTGACACCTTCTCAGCCAATAGCAGAATGACGATGGATGATGGCGTTTTGGGGACCTCTTTCCCCTACTAAAGGACGGGAGGGGCTTAGATATCATAAAAAAAGGCTAAATTAAAATAAAGAAGAGTCAGAAATACTCCACTGCCTTGAGATGGTCCGGTCCAATTCATTTCTAGCACCGCCATTACTGTAGTTCTATTTTTGAACAGTTCCTGCAACATTTTTGTGGTATATCTTCTCTTTTTGTAGTATTACTGTACTTCTATTCCTATTTCTGAAGTCCCATTTTTGTAGCAGTTCTGTATCATTACTAGTTTTATTAGATAGTATTTTTGCAGCATTTCTGTAATACAATGTAGTATTTTTGTAGCATTACTCTAGTCAACTTTTTGTGGTATTTGGTCGTGTTTTTTTGGTGTTTTTACTGTAACAACTTTGCTTTTATTCTGTAGTATTTCTAAAGTCGTCTCAATCCAATTTTTACCATGGCATCATATTTGTATCATATCTGTAGTATTTTTGTAATACCTCATGTGCGGTCCCTTCTCAAGGTTTCTTCATTTTCCTCATTTTGAGGTTTTTGAGTTTTTCCTTCCCCTCATTTGGTTTTAGATCAGGAGATGGTGTAATAATCGCTTGATGTTTGTGATAATCTGTGGCCTTTGCAACCGTTTGAGACTCCTTGTGATTAAGGGCTATACAAATAAACATGACTTGACTGAGGATTTTGAGATTACGCATCTCAATATTATGAGACAAATCTCTCCCCGTATAAGTGTTAAATTGACAGAAATATGTAGCTGAAATTTTCAGTTGCAGGAATGTCTTCCCATAACAATTTACCAATGGAAAACCAACCTGCTTTTTTTTGCTTGCATGGTCGTCAATATCTGATTCCTAATCCTCCAAATTTCATAGTGCCCTGTTTAGCATGCACCTGTCTGCTTGAGCACGACCCATAGGGGGCGATGACGCTTCATAGGTCAATCCAATGATAATTACGAGGGAGGAAATGCAATGACAAAGCCACCAGAGAGCAGTGTAGGCGTCATTTTTACATAGACTTGCTGTGAAACATGGCAGCAATTTGAAGCATTTACAAGCACTCAACCCAAAATTCAAACGCTTTTCAATCGTTGAAAACACCCGTATAAACCCTATACTAGAGGTAAGCTCGGGACTGAAAAATCCAGCCAGATTTGACTCGCGAGTAATACAACAAAATAATTTGAGGGACTGAGCCCAAATCCAACTTGAGTTTTCATAATGTTTTGTGAAGAGGAGGTAGGAGGAAGAAAGTGTGATTTTTGCCAACTCCGCCTCCCTGCTACTCTTTGTCCGGCAAAGCCAGCGGCATGTTTCCTATTCTTTGTGGAGTATTTGCACGCATGCAAAGGACGGTTGAATAACAATTCTTGAAAAGTCAGCAAGAGAAGCCTGCCCGAACAAACGATCGACATTCTAAGCCCGACAAATAATTTGGTCCTGTGTTCGAACCCAGCCCTAAGATCTTACCTCTACCCTGTATATATTGTGTATACAACAACTATCCTGCTCGTCTTGGGATCAAGAGATCGCGGGTTTGATTCCCGGCTCCTCCGTGTTACACGTCAAAGTGTCCTTGGGCAAGACACTGAATCCCTAACGCCCCCAATAAGCGGTGTGTGAGTGTGTGTGTGAATGGGTAAGTGTGAAGCGCTTTGGGAGGTCTTCATTGACTTGAAAGGCGCTATAGAAATGCAGACCATTTACCATTCAACTCACCCAAGAGAAATTCCCAATACATAACGTGAATTTTCTTGACTGCCGTGTTTCCTTTTCATCTCTCGGTGAAGCCGCTTCTTCCACTTTTGTTGGCCTTGTTCTTCCAGTATCTGATTTCAAAGTATCTTTTGTGTCTCGTTCGACAGACCCAGAGAGTACAGCATCATCAAAGAGGTCATTTGTCTCATCGATTCTGTCCAGATCCTGTGGTAGCATTTACAAGAGGAAGCATGGTGATAAAACGTGGTAATATTGTTAAATATAACTGCATTTTAAACATGTTGTTCTACTCTATGGGGTTAATAGAGAGAATGAGGCATAACCCTATCTACTTTTGCAATACATGCGAAAAGACTCACCTCGTCGTTCTGATTCGGGTCATGGTAAATGTCGTCCATCTCCGTATTGGATTTACTCGGTCCAGCTGCAGCCATCACGAGGGCCAGGGATCATTCAAAGAATGACAATGACTGTGATGTTGTTTATTTCTTTTGCGATTAATCAAAGCCTCGGTATATAAATTTTACACAAGATGCGGAACCAAAAGAAAGAGAAAATGATGATGCTGGGTCATATTTATACTTTTAGTTGACACGCACATTGGCTAACGTTAGCAAACGTCGGTAGCGGATGTATAGCAATAAACGTTCATTAGTCTATCGACTTAGCACGATAGAACGATTGCTGCCAAAATGAAAATGAAAGGAAACGACACACACGTCTTACAACACGTTTTTTTTAGATTGTTACAATTTCAAAATTTGGCCATTGAGGCTATTCTTGCTAACGTACCTGCCTGGTCATGTGTACCTGTTATATGCCGCCGCCTAGAAACATAAGAAACATTAGTTCCGACTCTTTGGTTGGCAGTAGGAGAGGGGGCTAAGATATGGAAATATTTAATATTTTTGAATAAATGTAATCAGAAACAAGATCAGATAGAGTTTTTCCCCATAAATTGTTTATTTGAGGATTTGACGTGAGACAAAAGCAAACGTTAAGGTCACGTTGCATCACGTGTTTAGTTTGAGCCAATTCTAATATTGTGTAAGGAAGAGGGCGTGCATTGTTTCTGACGTTGCAGGAACAGTCTGCAGAGGTTAGGTTCGCGTAAACAGCAAAGCCAAATGTTGTCCTCCGTGATTGCAAAAAGAGTAAGTTAGATTATTTTTAAATATATAACAAACTCTATTTAATTATCTGTCAAGCCCTGTTTCGAGATCTAGACTGTTTTAGCCAATGCCTATTTTTCTCTACTGTAACAGTTTTCTGATTGTGTGCTTGATGTAATCATATTTATTTGAAATATATTTACACCGTCTTTGTCCGTTTTGTGTTGGGTATTAACAGTTTTCCTGAGTGGAATTTTCGATTTTTGCAATCTAAGTTGTACAACAGGCAAGCGTGAGATATTATGCAACTGTCCTTTTGCTGCATTCGGTCAATGGCAACTTGAAACTGCGAAAAAATGTGATTGTTTGTACCTGCCCACATTAAGTAGCATCAACTCTGAATTAGTTTGACGTTTAGTACCATGTCTGAAAGCCTTTATTATTAATTTGCATCACAACTGTGAATGCATACCTGTCAACACTGCATACCTGTCAAGCTCCAGGGCTCCATGCCCTTACAAACTGTAGTATTTTCCAGACATGGGACCAAGTCACACATGTGCAAGTCTCAAGTAAGTCTCAAGTCTTCACCTTCAAGTCCCAAGTAAGTCCCAAGTATTTTTTTCTTGGGCAAGTCAAGTCACAAGTCAAGTCCCGAGTCTTAGATTGCCAAGTCCAAGTCAAGTCACAAGTCATAAAAACAGCGACTCGAGTCGACTCGAGTCCAAGTCACTAAGTCTCAAGTCCCCATGTCTGGTATTTTCCCTTACAAAATAGAAAATAATCTTACACCATATTTTTTTCCAAACGTGTTTATTTATGTAGTTTCACATGTTATATTCTACATGTGTTTCGTTATTTCATATATATTGTTAATTAACATTTTGTTGTGAGATACTGAGTTGCTCGACATGAATGAGGTCGCTTGGACGTTCACTGTAGAAGGAAAAAAATACATGCAATTAAGTAGAATAATACATTTTCTTATTCAAACTATTAATTCATTTTCTGCATTAAATTATTCTTGGTATTGTACTGATTAAAGTGATAACCACTAACCTGTCTTTTTATTACTTTCTCCTTTTTTTCTTAACTTCTTTATACAACAATAATAATTCGTCATATAATGCATCAAAGCAAGTGAGCCGTTTGAGAGTCGGCTCTCTTTAATGAGTTGAGCCGAAAAAGCCGGTTCTCTAAAAAGAGACGGACTTCCTTTCACTACACAACTCGAACTCGTTTGACTTGATTGATTTGCCGTTTCGTGATAGTCGGTGTTTACCGGATGGTACCCATAACTGACATATTTGTGTTTTTCCGTACAGATTTTCTTGTACGTCGTACACGTCTTAAAATGCATAATAAACATACTTTGTACGGCAAAAACGTACAGGTTGACAGGTATGACACTGAGTGACCGAAGTTGGCCAAATTCATGCAAAAAAGTCATGAGGTAATCCTCTTCCAGGATGAGCAGGATGCAATGAATGTTGCCATAACAAATATTGGGGCGGCAGTAGCTCAGGAGGTCCGTGTTACATGTCGAAGTGTCCTTGGGTAAGACACTCAACCCCTAATACCCCCAATAAGCAGGTTAGCGTCTTACATGGCTGCAATACAAGGCCGCTATTGGGAAATGTGGAGCACATTGTAAAACGCTTTGGGAAGTCATTGACTTGAAAAGCGCTATATAAATGCAAATCATTTCATTTCATTTCATATTGTCAACATAAAATATAGGTTATTCATATGCTATGAAATAGAATTGTGTTTTAAGCTTAAATTTAAACAGTTCCACTGAGGTTGCAGATCGAATCTCAGGAGGAAGAGTATTCCACAGCACTGGCGCCAGAATGGAGAATGCTCTCGAACTTGCGGCTCTCTTCTTGGCTCTTGGGATCACTAGTAAACCAGCATTTTCAGAGCGAAGGCTCCGGACTGGAACATAGGGGGGAAATTCAATCTGAAAGATACGAGGGAGCAAGTCCATGCATGATTTTGTAAACTACCAACAGAACCTTAAAATCACATCTTAAGCTAACAGGGAGCCAATGCAGATTAGATAAAATTTGGGTAATGTGATCAAACTTTCTTGTCTTAGTTAAAAGCCTTGCTGCAGAATTTTGTACCAGCTGAACGCTCTTGATTTTGGACTTTGGGAGACCAGAGAGTAGTGCATTACAGTAATCGGGAGGTAACAAACGCATGAATTATAATTTCCACATCCGAATGAGACAGCAAAGGGCGAATTTTAGCAATGTTGCGAAGATGGAAAAAAAAGCTGTTCTAGTAATATTCTAACGTGTGTTTGAAAGGACAGATTGTGGTCAAATATGACACCTACATTTTTGACTGAGTCACTCTGGGTGATATTACATTTGTCAATGTTCAGAGCAGTTTTTAAGAACAAGTCACGGAATTTAGATGGACCAATAATAAACATTTTGGGTTTTTTTCAGTGTTAAGGCGCAAGAAGTTGAGTGACATCCATTCTTTTATCTCAGTGAGGCAGGCTTCCAAATTTTCACAGTCTAGTGGGGCCTGTTCCTCCATTGGATGATATAGTTGGGTGTCATCTGCGTAGCAATGGAAACTGATATTATACTAGTGAATAATATCATCTAATGGAAGCATGTAAATTCTGAAAAGAAGGGGGGCGATATTGTAATGCCGCTCGATGATCAACGATGCACTCAGTCGCTGATTAATCCCGTTGCCGATTTAATAACAAAATAACAGGCGGTATAAACTCATTTAGACCGCTTGTATCCGTGATTTTGTTTACTCTGTTGTGACCCACAGTTTGCGATTATTAAGGGTAGGAACGTTGATTGACTGGTAAATCAAGAGCTTTGCCTTTCGGCGCAGCTCCTGCTTCACCCGACGGACCCCCAAGGGTCCACATGACTGCAGACACTGCACCGATCTGTTTATCTCCCGTTTCTCTTTTTGGAGTTTAAAGAAGATTTACCATAAAAAACTAACTTCATGGTTGTGTTCATTCTACTGTGTTCACATCAGTTGGTGGCAAGGATTAGCCAGACAGCATGCAGACCTGCTATCACTGGTCTGGTTCCCACCCGTTGTTACCGCGGCGATGCACCCGACGATGCCAGGACTGACCTGATCGAGATCCCTTTGCCCCCTTGGGAGGAAAAGCCCGGAGAGCCCGTTGACATCAAGAGACGACGCTTGCTCTATGAAAGCCGCAAGAGGGGCATGTTAGAGAACTGTATATTACTCAGGTATTTAGCCTTCCATCTTGAACAACTATTGTGTTTATTTTCTTTGGCATGCTGTGCTTATGTTTAATGTGTTTGGATATTCTTTGGTAAATCATGCGAAATTATTATTCGAACAAAATTTTTTTACCCTAACTTGCTCTTTTGGGACATGGCAGCCTCCGTGTTCTGCATCTCAATATAATTATCAAGTATTTCTTTAAGTTGCATGTTTTTGTAATTTGTCATGACTAATGAATTTTTATGGCCCTTGTAGCCTTTTTGCCAAGCGCTACTTGAATACGATGAGCGAGACCCAGTTGCAGCAGTATGACAGACTCATCAACGAACCTAGCAACGACTGGGACATTTACTACTGGGCTACAGGTAAAATTATCATGTCTTTTGTTTTGAGGGTACTCTACACAACAGTATCTCGGACCTGCCTGGTGTGTTCCTCGTTCTTTATGATGGTCTCTGTGCTTTAAACAGACCTCTGAGACTATCACAGTGCAGGTGCATTTGTACAGAGACTTAATTACACACAGGTGGATTCCATTTATCATGGTTAGTCATTTAGATTAACTTTGAATCATCCAGAGATCCTCACTGAACTTCTGGACAGAGTTTGCTGCACTTAAAGTACCGTAAATTCCGGACTAAAAGCCGCTACTTTTTTCCCAAACTTTCAACCCTGCGGCTTATTCAGTGATGCGGCCAATTTATGTAACTTTTCTAACGGCCGCCAGCGGCGCTCGAGTACAAAAGGTAAGATTTAGACTTCCACTTCTTAACTTGTGCTCAAATTTAATTAGCGTAGACATATCCTGATCATGCAAATTGCAATAAATAGGCACACGATGCAACTTTCAAGTTAAACGCAATCGAGCAGTCTGACATAGAAGGAAACAGAGCTACCGCACGCAAACTTTACTTAGCGAGCGTGATGCTAGCGTTTTTTTTGGTTAAGGGAGCGTGGGACGACGTCTATGTGTCAAAGTCATTTTCCCATACTGAAGGAAGACGACTTTGATGACGTCGGTTAAGAGGAGGAAGATAAGGACGGTTTGCCGTTCTTATTTCAAGTACGGTATGCTTTTTTAACAGAGCTGTTTACTGAGTTGAGAGCGTGTTTCTAGTAGCGTTTTGCTACCCTTCACAGGCAAGGTTTGGGATGAAAGTTATAATATTATTATTAAAGCTTTGAAAACTCTCTCGGTGTACCGTCTTACTTTGTAAATATGTGTAACCATGTATAATATGTATTTGCAACTTTATATTTTTGTAATGTATTTATTTTAGAAACTTATTCTGATATGTTTTGTACGAGCAAATGAGAAAGAAGGGGCGGGGCAAACGCAGGCTGACGGGAAGTGGAGTAAAGGTGAGACGTGTTTGTGGACGCGGCCGACAATAGTGGATATATATTTTTCCCACCCTTACCTTTGGAAATATACTTTTTTCCTTGGATTACTTTCCACGGGCACCTGGACTTTGCAGGTCTGCATTAAATCTTAAGTACCGGTATCATTCTCCAGTCAGTTTGCCGGCTGTGTTTTTTGAACTTTATCGGGTACTGGTTAAATTTCTGTTTGAATTGCGTTTTTTCAATGTGGGCGCATGCGGCTAGTATACAGGTGCAGCTTGTGTATGTACAAAATCGGTTTTACTCCCGAAATGTGGTGGGTGCGGCTTATAATCAAGTGCGCTCTATAGTCCGGAATTTACGGTAAATGGGCTGAATAATTTTGCACACACACTTTTTAGTTTTTTGTTAAAAATGTTTAAAATATCCAATAAAGTGCATTCCACTTCATGATTGTGTCCCACTTATTGTTAATGCTTCACAAGAAATTACAGTTTTAGATCTTTATGTTTGAAGTCTGAAATGTGGCAAAAGGTTTCAAAGTTCAAGGGGACCAAATAGTTTCGCAAGCCACTGTCGGACACACTTGTGCCCAATTCCAAAAACTTTGATAGGCAAAATACTTAAACATAACAGACAATCGTACATTTTTTTCCGCTGTTTTTTCACTGTGTTAAAACGACTCCTGGTCTTGTTTTATATTGACCTGTTGCAATAATTCACCCCCCCTCATTTCCTCTCTATATTCCAGAGGCTCAACCCACACCAGGCGTTTACCAAGGAGAAGTTATGGATATGCTTAAAGAGTTCACAAAGAATCGCGATCAGGAGCAGAGGTTGGATGCCCCCAACTTGGAATACTTAGAAAAGGAAGTTTAAAAGTTTCCTCTTCCTCCCCTTCAAACACCCCTGTTAAATATTTTTTTTTTCTCATTTGTGTGCTTGATGAAACAGTGACCCCTGTTGGACAATTGTATTGCGAAATATTCGCCGGTAGGAATGTGATGTGAGCTGCAACGAGTTTTCATATATTTTTCTTACATGTCCCATGATATTAGAGACTTATAATAATAATAATAATAATAATTTCCTTGTATTGTCATTCTGTGTAACAATGTACACAGAACGAAATGTCGATTGCACCTGACCCGTTGTAGCGAGCCGATGCAGCCGCAGCCAACAGAGGGCGCCGCCGACCACTTTTTAAGTCTTGTAAGTGGAGGTCTGAAAAAAGGCGCTGGTACAAGAAAGGTATGAAATAAATCTCAAACATGCAAATCCTTGTCTAGTCTTCAGTGGCGTTTTAATTACACATACAAAATCTCCCAATTGCACATGTGAATAAAATACCACATATATAATATTCAATCAGATATTTAGATGAAAAATGTGTGTTTGTTTCTCACGAAAATATTCAATTTCTTCCCTCTATGTACGAACTTAATTCATTGTGGGAGTAGCTTCGTAACCTGAAATTCCTTTTTGTAAGTAAAGACACATTTTGAATGTAAATGTGCCAATCCGTTCCAAGCTTTTTATAAACAGTACATTTTTTTTCAATAAATCATGAAAGAGCTTCAGAACTTGAAACAAAAACATGGCGATCTACCCAGACAAGGAATCCAACAAGGATCTGATTCTTTATAGATAGATAGATAGATAGATACTTTATTCATCCCCGCAGGGAAATTCACATTTCCAGCAGCATCCCTGCGCTGGAGAACAAAACAATAATAAAGCAAAAAGAATACAATACACAAATACTCAATGTGACGTGTTAATGCCCAAGGTAGCGTGTTATATAGAGTATCTAGATAGTGCTACACAGAATACACACTGCAATAAAAATACGGTAATATGCAATGTGGGGGGTGTGGTTTAATGTGGGCCTTTACTCCGCCGGGTGGAATTAAAGAGCCTCATGGCATGAGGAAGAAAAGATCTCCGCAGTCTGTCCGTGGTACAAGACTGTGACAGCAGTCTGTCGCTGAAACTGCTCTTCTGTCTGGAGATAATGCTGTGTAGTGGATGTGATGAATTGTCCATGATTGACCGCAGCTTTTCCAGTGCCCGTCTTTCGGCTACTGTTGTCAGGCTGTCCAGCTCTGTGCCCACAACAGAGCTCGCTTTCCTCACCAGTTTATTGAGACGAGAGGAATCCTTTTTCTTGACGCTGCCTCCCCAACACGCTGCCGCATAGAAGAGGGCGCTTGCCACAACAGTCTCATAGAATATTTTATTTGTTATAGAGCTTCACATCAAGGTTGCGGTAGGAATTGGATTCTACCTTTGGTCTTGACTGTGGGGTACTAAACTTTAAGAATCAATGTATGTTTTTAGCACATACCCATGGATTTGGGATAACTTAAATTGGAGAACGTCTAAGTTGTGTGTATTTTTGCTTATTTGCTGAACCTTCTTGTCATTCATCTGAATTGTATTGGTGTAATAATAGTCTGTAACCTGTACAGAGCCCTTTGTGGTTTCTTGTGATTAAGGGCCATGCAAATAAACATGACTTGACTAGTCTGATGAAGCTCAAGGTTACACACTTACTACCTCGGATTCCCTAAATAATCTTTGGTGCATAGATCGTGCTCATTACCAGAGAAACAACTGAAGATATTTCTTTATTTTCACTTTCCCTTTTTCAACATAAACCGCCCACCCCCCTACAGTTATGTACTGAGTTGAGTCAAGTCACATTTATTTGTATAGTCCTTAATCACACAATGTCTTAAAGAATTACACAGGCCACAATCACACCATCCCATGATCTGAAAGCCACATGCGGACAAGGTAAAACTCAAAACCTCATCATAAGGAAAATCAGAAACGTTGAGAAGAGGTCACACAAGTGGTAATCCCCCTTCCAAGATGTCCAGGCTGCAATAGATTTTGCATTGGGTAACAATGCACAAAACATAGTGAACGATAAAAATAAGTAAAAAAAAATATAGGTAATATGAAAAATCTTTCAAAAAGTCCATGACAGCTACGACACAGTTTCCTATTTCTGCCAGTAGATCGATGCAGACGATGACATGCTTCAGGTCCAGGTCTGTTTTTTTTTTTTTTTTAACTTCCGGTTGGATTCTGGGTTAAGTCAAGTTTTGTCTTTTATTGATGTTTACTATGTTTGTGTACTGTGACCCAATGCTAAATCTATTCCACCCTGGTCATCCTGGAAGGGGGATTACCACTTGTGAGGCCCCTTTTTAAGTTTTCTTTTTTCCTCACGCTGAGGTTTTGAGTTTTTCCTTGCCCGCATGTTGGTTAAAGATCAGGCGATGGTGTCATTGTAATCCTGTGCAGTCCTTTGAGACATTTTTTGATAAAGGGCTATACAAATAAATGCGACTTGCCGAACTTATCTGCTTTTGTCATACATTCAGCATCGCTGTTCTGGGATTCGCACTATATTAGGAAGAAGGAAAGGCGGTGGTGGATGTGGGATGGAGAGTGACTTTATGCCTGTAATCACAGTTTTGTTGTTGTTAGGGTAGCATGAAAATGGTAAAAGTAAGAAAAAGCTTCTTTCAAGTACGATCCAAACGCCAACCCAAATCCCCAAAAGAAGTGCGTATACGTCATGCACGTTCTTGACGAATGAGAGGACTGGGGCTGTAATCATGACTTTAGGCCAGAAGACGGCGGCAGAGAGTAACATTTCACATTTCGGGAGGCACCTTTAAACATGAAAAGCACACCTAGAAACAGCCAAGGTTGGGTAGGGCTACTTTAACTGGATTACTTTCAATTACTTTTGGATAACTCCAATACCAAATATGCTAATAAAAGACAAAAGAAACTAAATATGAATAAAATTACTAAATTTTGTGCAGGCTTGGAATACATGGAACGGCGAAAAATGATGTTGGCAAGCTGTTTGGATTCATTTTCATTTTGTTTCTGTCGCATTTTATGTTAGTTTTGCCGGAGATCGAAGAAAACAAAGCCAGGAGAGAAAGCTTACCACGTGTTGTGAGTCATCATTTTATTCATATTTAGTTTCTTTTGTCTTTTATTAGCTTATTTGGTATTGGAGTAATCCAAAAGTAATTGAAAATAATCAAGTTAAAGTAACCCTACCCAACCCTGGAAACAGCTTACATCAGGCTTCATGATTTAAGTTTTAAAACAATAGATCTTCACTAAACAGATGAAACACCAGAAACATCTCTCAAAGAGAAAAAGCACCACAGCTGACGCGCTTTGAAACAGTCATCAATGATTCGACCTGTCAGAGCCTCTGCATCAAGTCAAGTCATGTTTATTTGTATTGCCCTTAATAACAAGAAGTCTCAAAGGGCTACACAGACCACAGATTATTGCAAACTACAGACTATTATTACATCATCTCCTGATCTAAAACCTACATTAGGACAAGGAAAAACTCAAAAACTGTTGAATGTGGGCTAAATCACATAGCCATTGCCATGAGGCACTCACACAAGAGATAGTTTTTTGTCACGAAAACGCACTGCTAAAGTTATATTTTTCTGGCCCATGGGATCCCGTCGTGCCCTTTAATTGAATGAAATGTATCCCCGACTTGTCTCACTATCTCCTCTGTTGCAAGTGAGCTGATCATTTCGATCTTCTCGTTTTGTACCTTTGAGCTTGTATCGCATGCATTATTATGGAGGATTTTCTTTTGTAATGCTGCTCAGTTCTGGATCTTTGTACATAGAGTACTTATAAAGAGACAAAAACAGCCCAATGGAGTCACTGTCCTCCAGAAAACTGGCAAAACCAGCATTTTCTCATAATGGCAGTTTCTTCATAACTAAAAATTCCACAATATCAATCACGACTGACATTTAATATCTAACTGCATTACGAGCCAAAACTGAATTCCAGACAGTGGAAATCTCTTTTCTCTAATCTCGATGTTTATGCTTAAGGTTTATTCGTAAACTGTGTCAAGGTTAAACTTGAGATTGTAAAATAACACACTTTGAGTCGGAGATTTAGGTTTTTGATAGCTCTTCCATCGGAGGTGCGTGCTTCCAGGATTGGCTCAGGAAGGAAAGCACGCTCTGCCCGTGGCAGGAGGCTCCTTTATTGGAAAACACAAGAATGAAACAACACATCTGATTGGTTTAAATGAGATTATATGAACACAGGAAACAAATCTGATTTGTTTAGACAGAACTTGCTCTAAATGCAGTGTATAATGTTGGTCGCCAGATGGCGCGCAAGTATGATAAATGAGCAATAAGGATAGTGAAACTTTGCAACACAATGCGTCTCTGTAATGCAAGCTCTCAATTAGACTTCGAATGTGGGAGGCAAGCTCTCGAGCAGGCTTACCAGCACCAAAAATGAAAGCCATCTTGATAACAGCTTGCAGACCCCAAGAGGATACAACCGTTGCGAGAACATAAAAAGCACCTGGATATAATATTTTTAATGGATAGGCGTAAGGTAGGAAACCGTGAGTGGCCTCTTAAGTTTTAGCTTTTTAATAAGAGACACACATTTGTTGTCCGGGAACTTATTCTTCTGACCTTGCATTTGTAAAACCACACACTCATTTAGTATACTATAAAAACAAAAAGGTATAAAGATACAAGAGTACAAAAGTGTAAGAGTATATACAAATATAAGAGTATAAAAGGGCATATTTAAGCTAAATCTTCAAAACTCAAAAAGTTACTAACATACATTCATGACTAGAACAGATGTCCAATTGTAGCAGGTATATACTGACTGTACTTTTGACCCTTACAATGTCAATTTAAGTCCAGCAGACGGCGACAAATTATTCTAAATGCATTCATCGAGGCTGTGCTGTGCTAATTTCAACTCATTAGATAGCTCACGTAAGCACATTTTAACCCAATTCATCTTCCATGAGTTTAACAAATCTATCTGGCGATAATGTATCCTCTAAAACATCCCTACCTGATTTATCTACATGATCTTCCGCAGCGTTCTCACTCTGATATGGCTCACATATGGTTCATTAGGAGGCACTTTGCCTCTGGAATTCAGAGATACTAAGCCAATATTTTTTTATAGCATCCTAAGCACTACTGAAATTGTCTTTCCTTTTAAAGCTCATACATGATCGCCCTGAGGCATTGGATAATGGCTCCTTACTCACATTTGTAACCCTCCACTACTGAATAGAGGAAAAGAGCCTTCAGGCCAGATGTGCACTTATTATTAAATGAGATCATGCTTGTACATGCCCGTGGAATTAGAATAACATAATTTGAAATAATCAAACGATGTATAAAATATGGGGATGTCATGATTATTGATGTGATTCACCTGTGCCCGCTCATGTTTGGGACACTGATTGGCTCCCTGTCCCCTATTTAAACCCACTCCTATCTGTCTCCTGTTGTCAGTCCGTCTGCGAATCTCTGTTTTTACACGGCAAGCCCTTTTTCGACCCTGACTCACGCCTGTCCCGTTTTTTTTGCTCCTGTCTGCCGCTACGACCTGTTTTGATCTCGACCATGTCTGCTCTCCGGTCCCAAATTACGATCCGTTTTTGATCCCGACCACGTCTGCTCTCCCGTCCCGGCTTACGACTCTTTCTGACCCCGACCACGTCTTGCTCTCCCTGTCCTGGCTACCGACCAGTTTCCAACCCAGACACCACCACCGCTCGCTACGGAAGATCCACTTCCGTGTTCGGATCACAAGCCGAGTACGAGAGCGAACACCGGATCGTGGGTGAACCCCTTCCTCGTTCCTTCAATAAAACTTGTGGTAAACGTACGCGAGTGGGTCCTGTTTCCATTCTGGTCCTGACAGGGGAATATGTAAAAATCGACAAGTATGCGATCTCCATCACTCTTCCTCGCAGTTTGTTTGTGGTTGCGCTAAAAACTCAATAATTAACATTTTTTTTTAGTATTTTTTAGAGATTCTGAGTAACTTGACATCAAATTCGGTTTGTATAAAAATGTGCAAAGTTTGAATGAGTTAATAGTTTGCTGGAGAGTAAAAACATGAATGTTATTATAATTCAGTCGAATAATATTATGGTCACACCGTTGCCTGTTAATACTGAGGTCATGCTCATCTTTGAAGAGTGGGATTACACTCTACACCCAAAAACAACAGCGACCAAATAGCAGCGAAGGTGAAAGTCCAAATAATTCATCAGCTGGTACATGGGAAGGCAAGGATTCAGTATTCCAGAAGAACAAGGAGCTAAAACAAGTCTGCTTGGGATGTGATGAAAAAAGACAACAAAATAGCAAGGAACCAAGGAAACCGACTGATAAAGGAAGGAGGATGAGTTGTGATCGGAGGAATAACCATGATGATATTAAGACAGGTGACCACAGCTGCGAGAAGGAAAATTGAACCCGCAAGTGAGTGGTCGACTAAGGTTAGGTCGAGAGAGAGAGAGAGAGGAACAGGAGCCTCAGTGTAGGATTGTGGCAGCTGACTGTTTTGGGGGATTTACAGCTGATTGGATAAAAACTTCAACCTAAAAGTACAAGTAGGAGTGTAACCAAATGGATAAAATATATATAATGAAAAATACAAAATATAGAGAATAATTATAAACATGTATACACTTTGGAAACATACATTTAAAATTAAATTGACATATGTTACAATTGCCATTG
This sequence comes from Urocampus carinirostris, assembly GCF_059441175.1. Classification (NCBI taxonomy): domain Eukaryota; kingdom Metazoa; phylum Chordata; class Actinopteri; order Syngnathiformes; family Syngnathidae; genus Urocampus; species Urocampus carinirostris. Next base: position 12,356,601 of record NC_142352.1, read on the forward strand.
CAGCCTGAGCCTGGTCATCCTGGAAGAGGGATGACCTCATGTGCGGTCCCTTCTCAAGGTTTCTTCATTTTCCTCATGTTAAGGTTTTTGAGTTTTTCCTTGCCCTCATGTAGGTTTTAGATCAGGGGATGGTGTAATAATAGCCTATGGTCTGCAATAATCTGTGGTCTGTGCAGCCCTTTGAGACTCCTTGCGATTAAGTGCTATACAAATAAACATGACTTGACTTTGGTATCTGAGTCAGATCAAAAGGCGTCTCCTGCTAATTCTAACCATGGAAACCAGTACTATTTGTTGCATATGTGGGGCAAACTCCGACCCCAATAAAAACTGCCTGGAGAGGAAAATATCACAGGAATGTTGGGAAGTCCTAGTTACAAAGTTAGAGTTGCTTCGAGTTGCTTCAATTAGACGTCACTCGACAAAATTCTGATGCCCATTGAAACACAGTGTTTGAGTTTCAGCGAGGATGTAACTAGATAAGGCAGTTTACAGTGGCGCTATTGAGCTCAGCTGCCATTTTTCCTCCACAATTTGAGCGCTTGCCAGATGGCAGGTCTGCTGGAGATGGCAATTTTCTATAAAGAAAATCAAAAACAACTATTAGCAATCAGCCATCTTTGCTGTTTACATTCGCCTGAAACGCTTTGAGGTCATATCTGGTACTGTTGAAGAAAAACCCAAGAGAAATAGCTAGACTGGACGGTCTTAGCAGCACGGTGGCACAGTGGTTAGCGCGTGTGCGGCACAGTTCTGAGGTCATGAGATTGAACCTCCTGTGTGGAGTTTGCATGTTCTCCCCGTGCTTGCATGGGTTTCCTCCGGGCACTCCAGTTTCCTCCCACATTCCCAAAAAGGCATATTAGGTTCATTGGCCGGTCCAAATTGTCCCTAGGGTTGAATGAGCGACCGAATTGTCTGTCTCTGTGTACCCTGCGACTGGCTGGCAACCGGTTCAGGGTGTCCCCTGCCCACTGCCCGAAGATAGCTGGAATAAGCTCCAGAACCCCTGCAACCCTACTGAGGATAAGGGGTGCAGATAATGGATGAATAGATGGTCTTATTTATTTGATTGAGACTCAACGAACAGAGAAAATCTCGCGGTTATATAGTCTACAGGCAGGCATTTCAGACTCTTGCAAAAAAAATTATCTGATTTTTTTTATAATAAGTTCAGAATAACCTGGCTTTTAAACTATCCTATCTACAACCATCTGGTTTTAATGAAAACTTATCTCGTCTGCCGATTTTGACTTAAGTCCGATCTTTGGGTCAGAATGACTAGAAACATGATTAATGTAGTATTAATTTAGTTCATACTAATATTCCACGACCGTGCCATTGAGTGGGAAAAATCCGACTTCCCAGTTTTCTGGAATTCAGCATTACTAAAAGAAAATATTTGAAGTTCGTCTAAAATTAAAAAACAAAATACAAATCCTTATTCTATTAAGATTTTTTTGTAGGGGCTCTCCTCATGGTTTCTTAATTTCCTCAAGCTAAGGTTTTGCGTTTTCCCTTGCCCTCATGTAGGTTTTAGATCATGGGAAGGTGTAAAAATAGTCTGTAGTTTGCAATAATCTGTGGTCTGTGGAGCCCTTTGAGACTTCTTGTGATTAAGGGCTGTATTTGACTGACCATGTCAAACTATATGGTACTGAAAAATGAATTTAGATACAATCATCCATTCATTTTCTGCTCTGCTTCCTCATCAGGGTCGCTGGAGCCCATTCTCGCCATCTTCAGGGAGTGGGGACACCCTGAACTGGTTGCCAGCCAGTCGCAGGGACAAATAATTCACTTACTTAGTCATACCTAGGGAAAATCTAGATTGGCCATTTGTAACCTGACATGCAAGGTTTTGGTATTTACTATGTATCAGTTAAAAGGGTTCGTACAGGTGCTTGAAATCTTTAAAAATGCCTGAATTTTAATGTTCTGTTTTCAAAGATTGAAAAGTGCTTGAATTTTGGGTGTAGTGCTTTGTAAATGCTTGAAAGTGTTTTCTTGTTTATTAACAAGTCTGCTTAAAAATGACACAGACACTGCTCTTTATTGGCTTTGCTGTGCTATTGTATTTCTTCCTCCCTCGTGATTAACCTCAGCTGGCATTAGTTTGTACGGGATTGTTCGATGAAGCGTCATCACGGCCAAGCAGACAGGTTAATACTACACCTTACAGGGCACTCTATAATATGTATCAGTGCTAGGATGACATATCAATTATTGACATTTATTATGGGTCATGCAAAAAATGAAGGTAGTATTTACCAGTGGTAAATTGTATTGGAAGAACTCCCTGCAACTGAAAATATGTGCAACACCTATATGGGGAGAGATTTGTCTAAAAATATTTACACACTTCCTATTCAGATCCACAAATATATTCACAATTTACTCAAGATCTAAAAATCTTATGTTATAGAATAATACAGATTTGAATTGATACATTTGTGGCTTTGCAAAATACATGATTCACACCGGATTACTTATTTTAATGGTACTGGAAAAACGTCTCTGAAAGTCCTTAAAAAGGGTCTGAATTTGGCCATAAAAAAGGTGTACCAATCCTGTGTTGAAATAATACCTGTGTTTTAAAATAAATCGTTTTCTGGATTAAACATTATTTTATGTATAGTACTTTGATTATTCTAAAATAATGAATCTTAAAAGTATCGATAGGTGATCCTCCAATATGAAAAAAAATCCATGTTGGATTGGTTGACTTACTGCTATCAGGTTATCTTGTGCCTTTGGTGTGCGCCAAATCAGAATTTTTCGTTTCTCTATTGCCCTCTTCCATGAGGCAAGAGAATTGCGTGCCTCACTCTGCAGCTACAGATGCTCATCACAGTAATACATTACATATTATTTTTTAAAAATGTGTAACATAATTTGTTGATGATGCTATTTTGAAAAAAATAAATGTAACCATTTAATATAGTTTCAATGTTATATTTCCATGAAGACTCGCCTGGTTCCCTTGACTCCACGTCACTGGCGTGGGTGTACGAGCCGTCTTTTAAGAACCACCGATTCAGTTAAAGAATAACAAAGTTAAAGAACACTCCACTCCACCCTGAAAATACCATTCTCACTGTCAAACATGGTGGCGGCAGCATCATGCTCCGTGGTTGCTTCTTTTTAAGCAGAGACTGGGAAGATTGTTGTAGTTGATGGGAAGACCGACGGAGCCAAAAACAGGAAGATTATAAAGCTGTTGAAGCCTGCAAGAGACCTGAAAATGGGGCTCAGATTAACCTTCTAACAGGACAACAACCCTAAGCATAAAGCACAATCTACAATAGAATGATTAAAAACTTACAATACTAAGGTATTACAATGACCAAGACAAAGTCCAGACCTCAATGCAATCGAACATTTGTAGAAAAAAAAGTGCTGTGTACAAAGGATCACCATAGAAACTTAAGGAACTTGAGCTGTTTTGTAAGGAAGAATGGGGAAATATTTCTGTTTTAAGATGTGTGCAACTTATATTGATATACCCAAAAATACTTGTAGCTGTGATTGCAGTAAAAGGACGTCGTACAAAGTATTAACTGAAAAGGGGCCAATATTTGTTGAATTCTTGAATACAAAAATCTCAGTTTGTTTAGGCAAACCAAGGAGACATCGCATATTGTATGTATCTGGTGTTTGGAACCCTTTTTAAGGGGAGCGTGCTTTTGATGTGAGGTCAAGGGTGCTACTCCTTCATAGGAGCTAAGCGACATTTTTGACCCGTTTCACCCGTAAGCAAAATTTCCCCCACTGAAGTTGAATATGGTCACGTGACAAGGTTGCTACATTTGATTGGTTAAACATGGTAGAGCCTGCCGGAATTCTGCGTCAAAATAAATGCGCCTTAGCAGAGACAGACAGACGCGCACTTACCTGGAGGGGATTTATTAAGTAACGAAGTAATGACTTAAATGTTGCCAAATTATAACATACACAAAAATAGTGCTACTCTTAACAGTCACACAAAAAAAGTGACTGTAGCTTTCAACCAGGAGAAGATGTCATCAGGTGGTGTCCAACTGTCATCGGGTGTTTCGACCCTGAACCACAACGCCCTCAAGTTGGCGGGCCGGCTGCCATTTTCTCCTGGTCCCCAGCTAAACTTCTCCCTCCTAATCCAGAGCCGGCTTACCCCACCAGGGTTGTGTAACAGGGGACTCTGTGGCCTATGTAGCGGAGTAAAAGTACCGTTTTTTCTTCACAAATTTACTCAAGCAAAAGTAAAAGCATAGGGTTTTAAAAATACTCCTATGAGTACATCATTTCAGGGGCGGCAGTAGCTCAGGGGCGGCAGTAGCTCAGGAGGTAGAGCGATCGTTTTAGGATTAAGGGATCCCAGTTCGAATCCCGGCTTGTCCGTGTTACATGCCGAAGTGTCCTTGGGTAAGACACTGAACCCCTAATACCCCCAATAAGCAGGTTAGCGCCTTACATGGCTGCACAGATCACGGCCGCTATTGGGAAATGTGAAGCACAATGTAAAGCGCTTTGGGAAGTCATTGACTTGAAAAGCGCTATATAAATGCAGATCATTTCATTTCCCAAAACTTACTCAAGTAAATGTAATGGAGTAAATGTACTCCGTTACTACCCACCTCTGCATATGTTGGCCTGGAGAGGGATGGGCGCCACCAGGCTGTACTTGCCCCAAGACACACCACAGGAAATGGTGCCTCTAGAACCCAAGGGGTTAATGGATCCAACCAACCAACCAATGATAAAATAAATCTCCTGGTGGACTTGGGGAAACGTTTTAAGAGATAAAACTTAAAATAATGAGATGTTTTTTTGTATGTACACATCTTTTATCTACACTGCGCAATTAAAAAAACATCGACATTGTGCCCCTCACAGAATCTTAACATTAAAAGATAGGCCGAAGACACAGATCTACCCAAATTACACAACCTGTGTCATTTTATTTCATACAGTGTGAAATTTTATATTGCCGGTTCACCTTTCTTTGTTTAAAGCAGTCCTAAATGGAATGACAGTTGGCAATTTGTCCCCACTTTTAGAGGGACTGTTCTAAACCCTGACTGTTATCCAATCAGGATTAATAGCTCCAATGATTCATTAAGGTGACTTTTGGTATGGTTTCTGAATTTAATTCTCCGTCTGCACTATGCACAGCCATCAGCACAATCAAACACTTCATGGTAAGGTTATTTTAGAATGTTGTGTCGTGCTTGGCTGACCTGTCGTGAAGTGGAGAGGTGATGACTATGTCCTGTCCCACCTTTCCGACCGCTTCTCCCCCCTCGGTGCGCATATGGTGCGCAGCAAAGCATGGAATGATCTGGACATAGAACTTGTTGTGTCAGATAGCACTTGTGCATGGCGGGGTATTTTTTGGGACCCGGCCATCTAACAGCAGTTAGCACAGTTAGCTGCTTAGGTCCAAACCTAAAATCTGTCGCTGTTTTCTTTGTAAGATTAAGCGTCCAGCTGCCATGCTTATGAAAATATCCCCGTTTTATTATCACATATATGGGTTTTGTTTTAGCATTACCATGAAAAACATTTAGAAAATTGTGGAACATAAGGTGTTATGAAACATGGACTGTCACACGCTAGCACATACATTAGACATCCCTTTATTCGTTCACAGAGTACAATAAAAAAACTTAAGGGCTGGTATCTTCTGGTTTAAAGAAACAAATGACTGGAAGACAAAATTCCAGAATGGATCGAAATCCAAACGGATTAAACGTCTTCTGCTGCTGGCAAAGAATTTGATTTGGCAGCTGAATCAAAGGCAAACGTGAAACTGGTTAAATGTGTGTAGGATTGCATTTTAAAAACACTTGGGTCAAAAAAATGGACTGATTCATTTCTTGGGTCGTTGAATCCGATATTCTTAGCTGTTTTGTATGAAACAACCTATTTTTTTGTTTTTCTAAACTAAAGTACACAGTTTTGGGATTGTTTTTTGATACAATATTAAACATACTGATCTATCTTAAAGGGGTTCAAATTCAAACAAAAAAGAATCAGTTTTTGCTTGATTTTTTTTGTCAGTGTCGCACTTCGTGTTGGGTCTAAAAACGACCATTTACATGTGGGAGAGTTAAAATCCTTGCTCTTCTGACCTTTCTTTCTCCAACTGCAGTTGTTAAGAAAACTCAAAAGTCTCATGTCTGGTGTATTTTCTAGTGTTAGCCAATTTTTATACCTTCTTTCAGCTCGCTAGCCCAACTCTATTCTGAAAACCTCCCCCCCTCTGCGCTGTGGGTGTAAAAGTACTAAGACAACGAGAAAAGACCACAGACCATCCCTCTGGACACGTAAACAAAGACAGGAAGACTAGGAAACGCCAAAAGGGAGCATAAAACTGTTTAGAAATACACACCTTGAGCAAATAAGTTTAAGCCTACTTTACACTTCTGCATGATGGCCCACAAGGCGGCTTGCCATACTCTGTCGAACGCCTTCTTCAAATCCACAAAACTGTGATAGAGGTCTCTCTCATGTTGTTAAAACTTCTCACATAGAAGGCGAAGACTGAAAGCAGGTTCTGTGGTACTCCCTCCCTCCCTAAAACCGGCCTGGTTTTGAGCAGGGATGTTTTCAGCCCGTGGTTCCAATCTGTTCAGAAGAAATAACCTAACTTTCGTTCAAACAATACATTTTGGGGGTTTTGTTTTGTACACTACGGCCCTTTTTTAAATTTTCTAACAAAATAACCTTTTTCCAGGGGAAGTGTTCTCAGCTTTTTTTGTAATATTCTTTGATTACAAGGGGAAGCAACTTGAGGAACGAATTCTCTCCTCTTTGCAAAACAACCCCAAAAGCTGTGTAGAATGAATTCAAGAAATCGATTCACCCTTTACCCAAGTTGGGTTATTTTTGACCCAAGAGTTTTTCGAAAAAAACTGCATTTTTGTACAAATCATGTAGTATTAGTCCAAATGACAAAGGGACCACAGCAGAGAAGACTGCTAATCTTGATTCCAGCATCACCTGTGTTTTCTTTGGAATGACTTAAAATGTATCACTTTATCAACCTACAATCATTCATCTTTATTTCATCCCCAAAATACTCCCTCGTTCATCCACCGATAGACAGAAACCACACACAACTTCCAGGTTGTAATGTTGGGTTTGCTCATTTTCTATCTGGAAGAACATCTTGATTCTTTGTTTCTTTTTATGGTCACAGCAGATAACACACCAATCACTTCTACAGTTTTCTTTTCTGTCCAAAAAACAAAGACAGTATTTTCAATGCTATAGCTTTGTGTACTGGAGGTTTTCTCATTGGATCCTCTCATCTTTTCCCCATTTTAAGAAAAAAAAATACAAAACTTCGTTTGGGGTCACAGCACATCACCCACGACACTCACAGACAACATCGGGTACCAGTCAAGATAAATGATTACACAGCTGCCAGAGCAAAGAAAAAAAGAGATAAAAAAAGGGAAGAGTTCCATCTATTCCATTTTTTCAGGAGACCATTCCCTTCATCACCTTCCTGTTGCATTATCTGGATCTGTACTGGCAGTGACGGCAAAAGTGGAGTCAGGCAGGCGATTGGGAGTCTCCTTCACCCCAACATCATATTTCGGATCCGTGGTCCATCCGTTTTTGGTTACCAGTTTGTCTTTGTGTGTGGCATGAAATACTGCTCTCGTATTTAAGACGTTCAGGAGTGGTTGACAAGAAGGACACAGTGGCATTGTGAACAGAAAGGAACAATCTCTTCAAAAGACAGTACAAGAAGGAAGTAGTGGACGGACATCAAATACGTTTAAAGGTCGGAGGAATGACGGAGGGGTCGAGTGGGTGTCACTGTTTGACGAGGAGGGGATTAAGCGGGACGGGATTTCAAAGAGGCCTGAGAACAAAGAGGTGACGCACACTTGTCTACAACTTCAGGGCAAGGGGAACAGAGCCTGCTCGTCCCCTCAGGCCTTGAGTGCGTGCCACTGGGCCACGGCCGTGCGAGGGTGACCCATCATGTCTTTCCAATGTTTCACCTCTGCAGGGCCGCTCTTCCATGAGAGATAAATCTGCCAAAAGAAGAGAGTGGGGTCTCAACTAAAGAGTAATGGCTTTTTGAGATAGTGTAGGACCATAAAATCCTGTGTTTTCGACCCGGTGTTTAGTTAGTCACGATCCTGCACTCGGGTTCCTGTTTCTCTGTAGGTTTTTCACTCTCCTATCTCTTTCGACCTTACCTTTCTTGGCCACTCCAGGTTCAACTTTACTTCCCACAACTTTGATCACTTGTCCTGATTTCCCCATGGGTTTTCCTCCTATCACAACACATCTTCTCCCCTTTATTTTTACTTTATCCCCTTGGTTCCTTGCGAGTTTGTCGTCTTCTCATCCCAAAACACAGTGCAGAAACACAATTTATTGCAGGTGGCAGAGTTCGGTACTTAAAAAGTCACATAGCTAGGCGACAGTATCTACGTCCCGAGAAAAACAAATGTGATCCAAGAGGCAATTCGGTGTTCCAGTGAAGCCAGGCGAAGGCGACAGTCCAAGAGTTCATCAGGTCGTAGTCATAATCCAGAAGGGCAGGCTGGGATTTATTCCACTTGAGAAACACAGACCTGAGACAAGGGTGCTTGGGACGTGATAAGAAAATAAGAAACTAGCAAGGAACCTAGGGGATAGAGTACTAATAGAGAGAAGAGGATGGGTTTTGATAGAAAGGGGAAATCAAGACAAGTGACCACAGCTATGAGGAGCAAAAATTAACCTAGAGGTGGCCCAAAAAAGTACGGTCCAGAAGGATGGGAAAGAGAATAAGTGATAGAAACCTAGAGAAAAACAGGAACCTGATTGCACTGATCGTGACATTAGTAGGAAATGAACAAGGCTCAATAATATGGGACAGCGGCCATTATGGATTAATTCAAAATCAACTGAAATATTGAAAAGGACGCTGGAGACTGAAGTCATGCCCATGGAATATTTCTTGTTTCTATATGTTGATGCAGCAAGAAAATGGTGAAAGTAAAAAAGGCATGCTTCAAGTACAGTCTAACGCCAACCCAAAGATGAGAAAATAAGAGTTCAAATGCGTAAAAGAAATACACACATCATGAATGAGCTGACAGAGGCTGCAATGATGACACAAGCCAGGAGATGGCGGCAGCGAGTAAACCAATAAAATCAAAATTCCACACAGCTCCTTTAAAGCCGAGGCTTTACCTATGCTGGATTTAATATATTTGATGTGTGCCAGCAGGGGTCAGTAGAGACAATTTGGGTGATTTCATGCAACCGGCTTGTGACAGAGTAAAAATATACACTCAGGAAGAGGCAAGAAGCAGCAGAGAAAAGGGAAGGAGTTACCTTTCCAATGACATCATTGCGACTAAGCTTGTCCTTGTCCATGACAGTGATAATTATTGTGGTCTCCCTTAGCACGTGGGCAGGCACGTCAAAAGGAAAGGACTCGTTGAAAACAGGGTTTAGGCAACGCTTCATTACCACCGTCTTTTTCTTCTCCACGCGCTTGTCCTTGTTCATTAACCACACCTTCACGTAGGGGTCTGCCAAAAGGGATATGAATATGAATTGATTTCTCTCCTCCGCACAGTTTTTTAGGTATTCAAAAAGACAATATTTATAATCAGGAACAGAACGTGTCGTGTTCCTCCCCACAATTATGCACAAGATATTTTATGTGCCGGGGGATTCGAGGAATTTAGTTTCTAAGTGGACCCATCTGATTTTTTGCTGTAGAGCTTTGACGTCATTAAAGGAACACAACACTTTGGAAATGGCGAATCCCGTTAACACAACATATAAAGCAGCCCTGACCCACCCTCATCACATTCTACAGGGGCACCATAGAGAGCATCCTGACCAGCTGTATCCCTGTGTGGTGTGGAGGCTGCAGTGCCTCGGACTGGGGGAGTGTGAGGAGGGTGATGAGGACAGCAGAGAAAATCTTTGGGACTTCTCTCCCCTCCATTCAGGACATTGGCCAGAAGCGCTGCCTATCCCGAGCCAAGAACATCATTAGGGACCCCTCTCACCCCCATCATGGACTGTTCACTCTGCTAGCCTCTGGGAAGAGGTACTGCAGTGTGCGGTGCAGGACCACCAGGTTCTGCAATAGTTTTGTCCCCCTGGCCATTTGGCTGTTAAATGGTCAATCACACACATAGAAAGTCTACACTGCTGCTAATCTGTACATCAGTTTGTCTGTTTTGTTTTTTGCACTACTAGGAGTTCTATACACCTAGCCACTCCTTTGCACATCTGTTCTCCTCTGCACTATTGTACTACAGTGTTATTGTTACTGTACAGTGACTTGTTTACCTGACTGCCCATTTTGCACATCTGGTTAGCTGCTCCTCTTGCACTCTTTGCACTATTGTATAATACTATACATAGCCATAATTATTTAGTATATTATTAGTACTTTAATACTCCAACTCAATACAACTTTTTATTTATATCTGTACATTCAAGAAAACTGTGCGGGTCAGATGTATCGACATTTCGGTCTGTATACACGTGTACTAGAATGACAATAAAGTAGATCTGAATCTGAATCTGAATCTGAACTGCTCATGGGGAATTTGGAACTTTGCTTACCAGGTCGCTGGAGGCCTTGTGACTGTTTTGTCCGTGTTGCGTGCTTCGACCTCCAAAAGCTGTGTTGGGTAAGTTTACCTGCCGTCGTTACATTTTCTCCTTTTAGATAGGCAATTGTGGCATTTCATTTGTGTTTTTCGCCACGTGTCTTGCGGTTGGTATAATATTGTCCAGCTAGCTCCTTACATCGCTTTCTAACACTGAATGGAGAGGACCTCCAATTTAGAAGTCAATGACTTCCCAAAGCGCTTTACAGTGTGCTTCACATTTCCCAAAAGGCGGCCTTGTATTGCAGCCATGTAAGACGCTAACCTGCTTTTTGGGGGTATTAGGGGTTCAGTGTCTTACCCAAGGACACTTCGACATGTAACAAGGCGGGATTCGAACTGCGATCCCTTGATCCCAAGACGGGCGCTCTACCTCCTGAGCTACCCAAAACCATGAATTCATATGCAATTCCGTGTAATGTGTTATTATTTGTAGATCTATAGCTGTTATTTTGTTACAGATGTATACTCTCAGTCAGTAGGGACGTCATCCCGAGGTAAGTTTGACCCTTGGGGGCTTTTATGAAGGTGTGACGCTACTTTGTGGATTTTCAGTTTTCCTGGGTGGTTCTGGGACCCATTAACCGCAAAAACCATGTAGTATTTTCTCACCTATTTTATGTTTTAGGAGGTGTGTATTGACCCTTTGCACGTGATGTCACGTTGCCTTCTCTGGCAAGAATAAACACTTGAGCGCACAGCAGTTGAATAGGCAGTTGAGTTGAAACAGATACCACCACTTTTTACCATGGTGAATAATTCCTGTGCAAGCTTCTAAACCCGATTTGGAATTTTAACCCTTTTGATGAGGACAGAAGACGAAAATGTTTATCTCCAATCAAACGGAGAGACTGTTGTTGTGCTGAGTCCCAACAAAGGCAGCCCTCAAATATTCTAGGATTTGCAGCGAACATTTTTACAAGGTACGTTGGATGTAATTCCGAGTACCGTATTTTCCACACTATAAGGCGCACTTAAAAGCCTTTATTTTTTTCAAAAGCTGACCATGCGCCTTATAATACAGTGCGCCTTATATATGGATCAATATTAAGTCGCAAAGTCTTGCAAATTAAGCAAGCAGCCGCCAACTAGATTTTCCCCCGAAGGCGAAGTCGTCCGCGGTGTATGCTGGGATTTATATACCGGCGTTTCATTTCCTAACCAATGAGTCAATCATCACTTGAATCGGTCACTATTGGCTAAAGTTATTCGGAGGTAAAGGGGGCGGATCCTTTTTATAATTTACAGGCTCGCATAGGCTAAAGGGGCGAAACAAAGCCTGCAATTGGTCGAAAAAGATGAATGTGAATCACATGTTGGGTTGCACTACGGCATAAAGAAAACATGTTTTACTATTCTGTATTTGAAAATATTTTACTCTCCTGGATTTACTACACTCACGGTTGTAAGAAGACCATGGTTACGTATCATTAATGAACGTGATGGCTGCAAGAGAACTTAGGTGAGCTATGCGGATATATATTTTCCCGGTATCTTGTTTTAGAACGATCTTGATGTTTCTGTGATGAGTCTATTTTTAAACTAAATTCACTTCAAAGTGTTTATTGTCATATGCACAGTAAAGAACCCAGTTTCCCTGCACGATAAAATTCTTACTTTGCTGTCCACACAGTTGCCAGCAAAAAATAAAATGGAAACTCAGAAATGTTTGGCATTTCTTGAATCCCAAGACTTTAACCTTCCGAACGATATTTGGAACGATGCATTTGAGTGATTGGTGACATCGTACAGACACTGTTTTTGACATGTCTGAGACACGCATTTGCTTCTTTGCAAGCTTTCGGAATAGTAAGGGGGTAATAAATTGGACTGAACTATCTGACTGTTTTGTCGACGTTCCCATTGTAGCGCCTTATAATCCGGTGCGCCTTATGTATGGAAAATATAGGACCAAAAACTATTAGTTGCAAGACTTTGCGACTTAATATTGATCCATATATAAGGCGCACCGTATTATAAGGCGCATGGTCAGCTTTGGAAAAAAATAAAGGCTTTTAGGTGCGCCTTATAGTGCGGAAAATACGGTACATGGGTGCGGCTTGTGTAAATACAAAAGCGGCAGATCACCTAAAAAGTGGTGGGTGCGGCTTACAATCAGGTGCGCTCTATAGTCTGGAATTTACGGTACTTTGTACGGCAAAAACGTACAGGTTGACAGGTATGATGATGCCAATAATGGAATGTGTGTTTGTGTACACCAGAAGTGCCTCCTATGTCCATGGCTTTGAGGTTGCGGGCTTTGACGATGCTCACAGTGATAACGTTGGCAGTGGGGTTGTAGCACAGAGACACCAACAGATCTCCTCGGCTTCCCTGGAGAAACGGAACGCAGACCTGTTTATTTCTTTTTGCCATTGTTTTCCTTCCTTTTGACCGTGTTCTCCTCCAGCAGTCTGTGTTTAATCCAGCAAGCTGTCAGACGCCGGCTTTTTGCACGCATCCTCTCCCACCGGAGCACTTCCACATCTCATCTCCCCCGGGAGGATCTCAGCAGCCAGCGCTGACATCATCCATTACATCACAGGTGACAAACAGGCGGCCCGCGGGCCAGATCGGACCCGCTAAGGGATTGAATCCGGACCCGCGAGACAACACACAGAGAAGCGCAAGAGAAAAACAAGCTGCAGGTTGAAATAGGTCAACTTGATGTTGCCAAAGCCAGGTGCCTCGAACAAAGACACTGTAATTGTATTTATTTCTCTCTCTCTCTCTCTCTCTCTCTCTCTCTCTCTCTCTCTCTCTCTCTCTCTCTCTCTCTCTCTCTCTCTCTCTCTCTCTCTCTCTCTCTCTCTCTCTCTCTCTCTCTCTCTCTCTCTCCTTCTCTCTCTTTCTCTCTCTCTTTCTTTCTCTCTTTCTCTCTCTTTCTCTCTCTTTCTCTCTCTCGTTCTCTTTTTCTCTCTCTCTCTCTCTCTGTCTCTCTTTCTCTCTCTCGGTTTCTTTTTCTCTCTTTTTCTCTCTCTCTGTCTCTCTTTCTCTCTCTCTCTCTTTTCTCTATCTTTTCTCTTTCTCTCTTCATACCCTTTGTGCTTTCTTTTCTCTTTTCTCTCCTTCTATCTTTCTATTTCTCTTTGGATTTCTTTCTTCCTCTCCCTTTCTTTTCCCCCTCTCTCGTGACTTTTTATCTTTTGTCTTTCCCTCTCTCCCCCTCTCTCTTTTTCTTTCTTTGTCCCGCCCTCTCTCCTTTTCTCTCTCTCTCTCTTCTCTCTCTCTCTCTCTCTCTCTCTCTCTTTCTCTCTCTCTCTCTCTCTCTCTCTCTCTCTCTCTCTCTCTCTCTCTCTCTCTCTCTCTCTCTCTCTCTCTCTCTCTCTCTCTCTCTCTCTCTCTTTTACTCCCCTTTTCTCCCACTCTGTCACTGTCTCTTTCACTCTCTGTGTCTCTCTTTTTCGCTTCCTTTGTTGCTCTTTGTCTCTTTCTCTCTCTGTGTCTTTTAACCTCTTGCTCTAACCTCCTTTTTAATTTCCTCTCTTTTCTCTTTCTCTCTTCATACCCTTTGTGCTTTCTTTTCTCTTTTCTCTCCTTCTGTCTTTCTATTTCTCTTTGGATTTCTTTCTTCCTCTCCCTTTCTTTTCCCCCTCTCTCGCAACCTTTTATCTTTTGTTTTTCCCTCTCTCTCTCTCTCTCTCTCTCATTTTCTTTCTTTGTCCCACCCTCTCTCCTTTTCCCTCCCCCTTTCTCTTTTTCTTTCTCTTTAATATACTAGTCCGGCCCCCGACAGAATATTTCTTCTATCGTGCGGCCCCCGAGTAAAAATGAGTTTGACACCCCTGCATTACATTCTGTCCCATCTTTTTCCTTCCTCCCACTCTTTCCCTCTCCCTCTTTTCTTCAATGTACTCACGCTGCCGTCGCTGCATGGTTTCAGTTCTTTCCAGAAAGTCTGCATGTTGGCCAGATCCAATTTGTTGAGGGGGATGGACACCTCTCCGATGGGGTCATTTCTGCTGAAGCGATCGTAATCGAGAACCTGCAGGTAGAGAGTTCTCTGAACCACTTTCTCAAATGGGAACCCTGAAATAGAAACACCAAGTGGAGTTCACGTTCCAAAGTCCGAATGATCAACACAAAAAATTAGAGTTAAAGTATAATAATAAAAATAATCATAATAATATTTTGGAGTGAATTTTGTATTGTTTTGGCTCCCTGTCACTATTTGAACCCGGTCCTGTCAATCCCCTGTTGTCAGTCCTTTTGTGAATCTCCGTGTATACTAAGCACAGGGTTGGGTAGGGTTACTTTAACTTGATTACTTTCAATGACTTTTGGATGACTCCGATACCAATTATGCTAATAAAAGACAAAAGAAACTAAATATGAATAAGATTACCAAATTTTGTGCAGGCTTGGAGAGTAACGGAATACATGGAACAGCAAAAATGATGTTGGCAAGCTGTTTGGATTTATTTTCATTTTGTTTCTGTCGCATTTTATGTTAGTTTTGCTGGAGATCAAAGAGATCAAAGCCAGGAGAGAAAGCTTACCACGTGTTGTGAGTCATCATTTACTTCATATTTAGTTTCTTTTGTCTTTTATTAGCATATTTGGTATGGGAGTAATCCAAAAGTCATTGAAATAAATCAAGTTAAAGTAACCCTACCCAACCCCGATTAAGCAAGCCTATTTTGACCCTGACTCACGCCCGTCCCGTATTTTTGCTCCTGTTTGTCTCCCGCTACGACCTGTTTTGATCCCGACCACGTCTTGCTCTCCCGTCCCGACTTACAACCCGTTTTTGATCCCGACCATGTCTGCTCTCCCGTCCCGGCTTACAATTTGTTTCCGACCCCGACCACATCTTGTTCTCCCAGTCCCGGCTATCGACCAGTTTTCCGCCCCTGACACGGCCATTGCTCGCTATGGAAGATCCACTTCTGTGTTCGGATCACAATCCGAGTACTAGAGCGAACACCGGATCGTGGGTGAACCCCTTCCTCGTTTTTTCAATAAAACTTGTGGTAAACATCACAAGTGGGTCCTGTTTCCTATTCTGATTATGCGTCATAATTCTCCAGGGTCTTAAAGCCTTAATTATTATGTTACATAAATCATTTGTGGTCACCAGGGTTGGGTAGGGTTACTTTAACTTGATTACTTTCAATTACTTTTGGATTACTCCAATACCAAATTTGCTAATAAAAGACAAAAGAAACTAAATATGAATAAATTTATGACTCACAACATGTGGTAAGCTTTCTCTCCTGGCTTTGATCTCTTTGATCTCCGGCAAAACTAACATCAAATGCGACAGAAACAAAATGAAAATAAATCCAAACAGCTTGCCAACATCATTTTTGCCGTTCCGTGTGTTCCGTTACTCCCCTAGCCTGCACAAAATTTAGTCATTTTATTCATATTTAGTTTCTTTGGTCTTTTATTAGCATATTTGGTATTGGAGTAATCCAAAAGTAATTGAAAGTAATCAAGTTAAAGTAACCCTGCCCAACCCTGGTGGTCACCATGTATTCCTTATGGTTAGAAATGCTGCTTGTACACTGCATTGCGGATTTTAAGATACATTTACCTGTTTTTCTACATTATTATTATTTTTTTGTTGAAGTGGTAGAAAAATAACCAAAATGACAAATGCATAAAATGAGCAAAAAAACTATTTTATTTTTTAGTAAAATAAGGAAAAAAATAATTAAAATCAACAAAATTACCAGTATGTGCAACCTTTTTATTTTACTTTTTTATTTTCTCTTTTGTTTTTTTGCAAGGCAATTTTGAACAGCTTCCTAAAACCAAAAACGCTATTTAAAGGGAGAGGATGTATTTTTCAACCATTCGATGTAGCTGTATGGTGTTATGCAAACGATTAAGGGTGCTACAAAGCACAAGGAAAAATACAAACTACGGACACTGAAAGTGACCATCCCGCGCCATTTTTCTTCTCATTTTTTGCATAGATTTCACAAGATCTTAAGCTTTTGGTTACCAGTGGCAAGATGGCGGACCATCATGCCAACTCCCTCTGTCATGGTTGCCCATGGTGCCCAATTGGCCCCGCCCGTGTGGCACCAGCTGCGGCTCGTTGACAGATTGGCTTTCCTTCTATTTAAGCTCAGTGCTCTCTATCACTTATTGTCAGTCTGTCAACGAACCTCTGCCCCTCAAGACGTGGGTTTTGACTCGGTCCTGTTTCCTGTTGGTATTTTCTGTCCTGTATTGTTCCTGTTTATTTTGTCCTGTTTAATATTGGTTTCCAGTTTTGTTCCCATCTAGTTTGTCCTGTTTAATTTCGGTATCCGGTTTGGATATTAATCCTGTCTGTACCATCCTGTCCGGTATCTACCCCGTCTGTCCGATATCTGCTCGGGCAATTGGTATCGATTGTGTCAGCCTCTGGCTTTCTGTCATTCGATGTCAGACTGCTGCCTAACGCGCATGACTCCCCATTTCCCCTAAAATAAAAGGCGTGTGTGAGAAACGTCACCATTTGGGTCCTGATCCCGTTCCGGTTCTTGACATATTTAAAGAGACAGGGAGTATTTTTTTGACCGTTATATGTAGCTGTACAGTGTTTTGCAAACGATAAAGTGTGCTACAAAGCACAAGGAAAAATACAAACTACGGATACTGAAAGTGACCATCCCGCGCCATTTTTCTTCTCATTTTTTGCTAGATTTCACAAGATCTTCGGTTTTTGGTTACCAGAAGATGGCGAAACATCATGCCAGCTCCCTCTAGTTGAGCCTCATGTTACATCAAATGAGGGCACATTTGACATCTTAAGTATTAAAAAATGGCACAATTCAATGTGTCCACCAAAACAAAATGGCGAAGTACCGCAACAGCTTGTATTTTATCAGTCCATTACAAAAAAAAGTATCAGTTAAATCGCAAAGAAATGATGATCACCAGCAAGTGCTCCATGGATCCGGTAAGAGATAGAGGCAGGGTCGGGACAATAGGGAATAGCGGCGCCCAGGTCTTGTCTACTGCGGCTAGGCTACATAACAAGCTACCCATGCCGAGGCTGTCTTTCACCAACGCCAGATCCATTACTCTAGAAACGGATGACCTGGATCTACAACTCGTGGGAAACCGCTACATTTGGGATGGTTGCATTTTAATCACCACATAGTCCTGGCTCAATCCGAGGATACCCAATGCTAGCCAGACGCTCTCTAAATTGTTTTCTTACACTAAAAGGAGAAGTCCTTTGAATTTGTTGCACTTTTGGATAATGACAACAAAGACCGTTCAATAGCAATTTGGTGTTCTGTGGGTTTTTTGGGAGATCTATAGTTGCTCTTTTACTGTCATTGGTAAAGATGTCATCTCAAGGCAGGTTTGACCCTTAGGGGGTTTTATGAAGGGACGTCGTTATTTCGTGGATTTTCACGTTTTTGTCCCCGTTAACTGCGATAACTGAAATATTACTGTCCATGCAACAGTCACACCTTCAAAGAGAAAAGTCTCGTTCCAGTGAGGGTTGAGATTCTTCCTCTTGACCTTTGTCTCCAATTTGTGCTTCTTGTCAGGCAGCAAGTAGAGTTTGACAAAAGGGTCGGACGTGCCGGAAAAGTCCTTGGCAGGTAATTCTTGTCCCTTGAGGATCTTCACCGTCAGGGTGGAGTCTTGAAAGCTGTATCCTACGCTGAACTGGATGCGACCCAACTTCTCGCATGCTGGGCCCTCGTGTTCCTCCTCTTCTGAGCCTGGAGACAACTGGGAGAAACCACATCAATGCTGACTTCTTTGACAGTATTAAAGGGACACATATAGTCCAGTGAACCTTATTGAAGCGACTGCAAACCAAAAGCGTGCCGTGGAATTTACTTCTAGACCTTCACTCCAGTATGAATTAGTGGTGTGTTGGTCACGAAGGAACTGGCTTTTTGAGGGGTTTCTTGAAAGTGAAATTTCCCATTTTAGTTGTAAATGAAATGATCTGCATTTATATAGCGCTTTTCAAGTCAAGACTTCCCAAAGCGCTTTACATTGTGCTTCACATTTCCCAATAGCGGCCGTGCAGCCATGTAAGGCGCTAAGCTGCATATTGGGAGTATTAGGGGTTCAGTGTCTTACCCAAGGACACTTCGACATGGAACACGGAGGAGCCGGGATTCGAACTGCGATCTCTTGATCCCAAGACGAGCGCTCTACCTCCTGAGCCACTGCTGCCCCTGCCGCTCCCCTGTGAGGCCGTTATCATCGTAACTGAAAACTAAGTCAAGGGGGTGGATTAATAACAAATGATCATAATATTTCCAAGCAAAGAGTATCAGTACCAATATAAATCAGGGGTCAGCAACCTTTTTGCCACTTTCAAATGTCCTTGTAAATCAGTGTGTCACACCAAGATTAATGACTCGCACTACATTTTTTTTTAATATCCAACAGAGCTGTAATTGTAATCATATAACTCAGTGTTTTTCAACCCTTTTTGAACCAAGGTACACTTTTATTTATAAAAAAGTTCCGAGACACACCGTCCGTCGAAAATGTTTGAAAATGAAGTTATGTCAAATATTTCACTGTACTACCTCATAAGCAGAGAATTAGTATATAAAAAGAAGAAAATAATACTTAAAACAAAACTTATGCATGAATGTTGCAGGAACTTTTTCGGGCCCGATGTTTCCGGCGGCACGATTTTGGTCACTATGGCGTTCCTGCATGAAACGTGAACCCTCTCTGATGAGACGATGACAATGAGACTACAAACATTTTTGGGGAAAGAAATAAGCCCTTACGAGGAATTAATATCTCGCAACTCTCCTCACACTACTTCACCATGCACACCTGCCTACACACTCTCATTAGCAGGATTCAGGAAGCAACACTAGGAAGTTGAGCTTGGTTAAAGTGTAGGCTAATATCTGATCAAGGCGACTCCTGCCATCCAGTGGTGATTTATCATATTGAAATCATTCCCAGAGGCTGGATACTTACTGATGAGCAGCACCAAACCTTTTATAATAGTTTTTTAATAATAATACAAACAATATTAAACGTGCTTTTGTGTTTTGGAGACAATGCTTTTGAAAATATTATGGCATTGATTGAGTTCATAAAAAGAATGTTCATTTCGGTGCTTTGACTTTTTGTGGTCTGTTTATTGTAATCAGGGTTGGGTAGGGTTACTTTAACTGGATTACTTTCAATGACTTTTGGATTACTCCAATACCAATTATGCTAATAAAAGACAAAAGAAACTAAATATGAATAAAATGATGACTCACAACACGTGGTAAGCTTTCTCTCCTGGCTTTGATCTCTTTGATCTCTGGCAAAACTAACATAAAATGCGACAGAAACAAAATGAAAATAAATCCAAACAGCTTGCCAACATCATTTTTGCCGTTCCATGTATTCCGTTACTCCTCAAGCCTGCACAAAATTTAGTCATTTTATTCATTTCTTTTATTAGCATATTTGGTATTGGAGTAATCCAAAAGTAATTGAAAGTAATCAAGTTAAAGTAACCCTACCCAACCCTGATTGTAGTTATAAACTAACCTATGGAGGAAGTACTATTCAAGGATCATGTTTCAGAGCAAGAAGAAACAGTGTAAGATTGGTATCGATCGATACTACCCTGTTTTTAATTTAGTCGGATCGATACCAAAATTTCCACTTTCGCCCAAGACTAATGCGAAAGAGAGCTGCGGAAATGCAGTTGAAATGCGGGTAAGAAGCTCGGGGGGCATCGCCCCCGGCAACAGTCGCACATATCTCATATCCAATTTCCTACTTTTCAGCCCAACCTTATTCTCCCTTTGTCAAAAGCGATGGCTTTTCGTTATTCAGCCTGACACTCTGAAATGATCCTCATTTTTTTCTGCTCTTTTGCCCATGTCATGAAAGTCTGCTAAATGGCAGAAAATTATTGTTCAACAGATAGGGTCTGAAACTTATTAACAAGAAAGCATTTTTCGGGAATTGAGAAAACAAACTATTGGATTTGCACCAGTCGAAGAAGCAAACTCTTAATCTGGTAAATAAAATATGATAGCTATGGGGTTATGGAGGATCAATCTTTCCATAGGTAGAAATTAATATATAAACATATAAATACTTACAATGTATGTCAAAAAAATAAATGAATGCATTAATCAATCATGTAATATTTAAATGTAAGACATAAATGTCACTTATTTATGCATTTTGTCATACGTCTGTGCTGTATTTTGTTGTGTATTCTGTCGTGTGGGTTTTTTCACTTATTTTGTCATTTTTTATTTTAGTATTTGTTTTGTCATTTTTTCTTTATTCGTGTATTTTGTTGTGTATTTTGTCCTGTTTTTTTCGATTTTGACTTATATTTTGACGTGTATTTTTTCGTGTGATTTTTGTCTTTTTTCTTTGGTGTCTTTTACAATTTATTTTGGCATTTTTTTATTTTAATAATTGTTTTGTCAGGTATTTTGTCGTGTATATTGCAAAGTATTTTTTCATTTCTTTATTAATTTATTTTGTTGTGTATTTCGTCATGTTTTTTTCGCTGTGTATTTTGACGTATATTTTGATGTGTATTTTGTCGTGTGATTTTTTTCTTTTTTCTTTGGCATTTTTCATTTTGGTATTTGTTTTGTTATGTATATTGTTGTGTATTTATCGTGTCTTTTACATTTTCTTTTGGCATTTTTAAAATTTTAATATTTGTTTTGTCATGTATTTTGTCGTGTATTTTGCAAGGTATTTTTTTCATTTCTTTATTAATTTATTTTGTTGTGTATTTCGTCATGTTTTTTTCGCTGTGTATTTTGACGTATATTTTGATGTGTATTTTGTCGTGTGATTTTTTTCTTTTTTCTTTGGCATTTTTCATTTTGGTATTTGTTTTGTTATGTATATTGTTGTGTATTTATCGTGTCTTTTACATTTTCTTTTGGCATTTTTAAAATTTTAATATTTGTTTTGTCATGTATTTTGTCGTGTATTTTGCAAGGTATTTTTTTCATTTCTTTATTAATTTATTTTGTTGTGTATTTCGTCATGTTTTTTTCGATGTGTATTTTGACGTGTATTTTGTCGTGTGATTTTTTTCTTTTTTCTTTGGCATTTTTCATTTTGGTATTTGTTTTGTCATGTATATTGTTGTGTATTTTGTCATACATTTTGTTGTGTATTTTGTCGTGTCTTTTGCAAGGTTTTTTTTCATTTCTTTATTAATTTATTTTGTTGTTTATTTCATCATGTTTTTATGTGTATTTTGACGTATATTTTGACAAGTATCTTGATGTGTGTTTTGATGTGTATTTTGTCATGTGTGTTTTTTTTCATTTATTTTGGCATTTTTTATTTTGGTATTTATTTTGTTGTGTATTTTGCCAGGTATTTTTTCATTTCTTTATTCATGTATTTTGTTGTGTATTTAGTCATGTTTTTATCTATGTGTATTTTGACGTGTAATTTTGTTAAGCTACTTTTATTTTCGTATTTGTTTTGTCATGTGTTTTGTTGTGTATTTTTTCATACATCTTGTTGTGTATTTTGTCGTGTTTTTTTTCACTTATTTTGTCATTTTTAATTTTGGTATTTATTTTGTCATGTATTTTGACGTGCATTTTGTTGTGTATTTTGTCATACATTTTGTGGTGTATTTTGCACACAGAGGCGGACAATTCACTCCCTCATTCACACCTAGGGACAATTTGGACCGGCCAATTAACCTGACATGCATGTTTTTGGAATGTGGGAGGAAACCGGAGAGCCCGGAGGAAACCCACGCAAGCACGGGGAGAACATGCAAACTCCGCACAGGAGGATTCAATCCCATGACCTCAGAACTGTAAACCATTCAGTTGTCGTATTGCCCTGTTGCAGTAGGAAAACAATACAATTAAAAATAAAATATAAAACAATGAAAGTATAATATAACATAAAAAATCAAAAATATGACCAGACAAAAAAAGAAATAGCCCCAAATTTATAAGTTCCTGGTTTGAGATAATGAGTAAAAACTGGTTCCCATGCAACACTCACATTTAATTATTTTTCAATGGATTGTTCAGTTGAAAAGTGTTCATTAATAAAATCAACAAAAATATACAGTGGTTAGCGCGTGTGCAGGCACAGTTCTAAGGTCTTGGGAACCTCTTGCGTGGGTTCAAATCCAGCTACCGGACTTCCTGTGCGGAGTTTGTTTCCTCCCACATTCCAAAGACACACATTTCAGGTGGTTTGGCCGGTCCAAATTGTCCCTAAGTGTGAATGAGCGAGCGAGTTGTCTGTCCCTGTGTGCCCTGCGATTGGCTGGCAACCAGTTCAGGGTGTCCCCTGCCCACTGCCCGATGATTGCTGGGATGGGCTCCAGCACCCCCGCGACTCTACTGAGGATAAGCGGTGCAGCTAATGAGATGAGATGAGATTAACAGAAGCAAAACACCCTGAAGGTCAAGTGTACCCTCAGTCCCACCATCTATTACCATTCCGACAGAGAAAAAAAGAGGGTGTTTTGCTCCTTTATTTCCTTGTTTCTCCCTCTGGGCCTGCTTTGGAATTTACAAACACCCAAAATGTCAAGTCAAGGATTTGTTTTTGTTGATCTGGACTGGGAAGAAACAAATGTACATGTAGACAAGCTTTCTACTTTTTCGATTGAGGCGATTGATCAAATTAATCAAGAAGAAATCAGGTTTCTATATATCGGATGATAATGTCAGTAAATGAAGCTTGACTTGCATTACTTTCATCATTGTTATGGAATTGATCAATAGTTTTCTACTGTTTTTGATTTCCAAACAAAGAAACCCCAAACTTTCTCCCTACAAAGTGAAATATCTGTGGTCTGTGCAGCCCTTTGAGACTCCTTGTGATTACAAATAAACATGACTTGACTGGCGACGATAGGCATTAGGTTATTGCATTTCTACAAAACACCTCCTCTTCAATCAGTTTACCCTTCAATTCAGCCGCTTGGGGGCAGTAGATAGACAAGGTGCAATCACCACAAGGATGTTATTAAATTTTGATTAGACTGCGCCAAACATTTGACTATTTATAGGTGATGCATGTTTATCTAAAAAGGTAAATGAATACCACAACCTCAATAATTAAGAGACGTTTAATTTCTCATAACAAAGTCCTAATTGGCATACAAATTGACTGAGCAAACAAGTGTCACTAAGCAAATAAATCCCTTTTAAGGAGAAACGAGAAAAAGGGAGTTTGCTCATGCAAAAGCGATATGCACATTCGTGAGATCACATAAAAAAAACTTAAGTGAGTATAAAAAAATGGGCAGGGCAATTCACAAAACTATTGAGCCATGAACATTGAATTAATTGTAATCAACAGGGTTTTCTTTACCGGAGAAAAAGCTGTTGAGCTTTCAATACATCAAAAAAGGAAAGGATGTAACATACCGTCATCACTAAACAGGGTTGGGTAGGGTTACTTTAACTTGATTACTTATACCACCAAATATGCTAATAAAAGACAAAAGAAACTAAATATGAATACAATTATGACTCACAACACGTGGTAAGCTTTCTCTCCTGGCTTTGATCTCTTTGATAGCCGGCAAAACTAACATAAAATGCGACAGAAACAAAATGAAAATAAATCCAAACAGCTTGCCAACATCATTTTTACCGTTCCATGTATTCCGTTACTCTCCAAGCCCGCACAAAATTTAGTAATTTTATTTATATTTAGTTTCTTTTGTCTTTTATTAGCATATTTGGTATAGGAGTAATCCAAAAGTAATTTAAAGTAATCAAGTTAAAGTAACCCTACCCAACCCTGTCACTAAAGTTCTGGTTTTGAAAGAGAATTTACAATCTAGACCTTAAATTTCTCATGTCATGTCATGTCATGTTTAACTGTATAGCCCATAATCACAAGAAGTCTCAATGGGGTGCACAGACTACAGACTATTACAAACTAAAGACTATCATTACACCATCCCCTGATCTAAAACCTACATGAGGGCAAGGAAAAACTCAACACCTCAGCATGACGAAAATGACCTTGAGGTTGTGAAGTTTTTGCTTTTCCCAAGAGGAAGAAGGTTTGGAGACTTCACTAAAAGAGCTGGCAACTCTGTATTGAGGAAAACAATGTTCACATAAACCAAACATCAATTTGTATTTTCCATTTGTTAAGTCATCTAGTGCATAATGTTACGTCACAAATGGAGGAAAGCAACCAAAACAATCTGAAAAGCCGTTTGGAGTCAAAAAAGCAGGGTCTTTTAAGTGAGCTGAGCCAAAAGAGCAGCTACTCTAAAAAAACAACACTAACTTGCGTGGCAACATTGACGTAGTCACATATGTAAGAAAGGTCACGTAGCTACAGTCTAATTAAAAAAAAAAAAAAAGCGATCTCCATTCCCTCTCGCCACCTCTTCAGTCCCCCTGCCCTTCTCGCGTGGAGCAAGAACTTGAGCTCACATGCAGGCTTTCTTTCATTTACTCAATCTCGTGGTGACGTTGACTTCAAAACACCATGCGTAAAACATCGCAGAGGAAACCCGCTATGTTTTTTCCCCCCGTGCGCTGTAATGCTGGCCAAAATTGCTCGTGAATTCATTTTTCAATTTCAAACCTTGATTTTTCTGCACAGCATAGATATTTTTATGTGCTGAGAAGGTCTGGGTAGGGCACAATTGCACACCCGAGCAGCTTAGAGAAAATGTAAGTCATCACCACAAAGGTTGTTTTTCAACAAAAATGTGAAGGCCACAAGTGATGCTTGGAACTAAAAGTGTGTTCCTCCAGTGATTTAGGATCTAGTATCAGGGAGAGCACGGGGTGGCCTTTGTTCTTCAGAATGCCGAGACTCCATGTGGACTACACTGGAAAGCAGAAGGTCGGCGTTGTCTGGTCCACCATCTTTCTCAACAAACTCTTCCAACAAGATACATTTGTGTTCCCGTGAAGAAAACCAAGATGATATTTCACAATTGACTGTATTGGATAAATAATATTTCATTTTGGACATACTATGAAAATAATTCTTGATCCCAAAAATAAGTTAGGTGTTTAACAACGTTTATGGATAAATTCCTGTTTTCTAAGACTGAGAAAGCTTGTTTTAACAATGTCGTTTTTTTTTTAAATTGCGTGTGGACCCATTCTTCCTTTGTCATGTAAATAAATGTAGTTTGTTGGAATAGAACATGTGCATTATTTATTTGTGTGTCTCTACTATTTTCCTTCTGGATTGATCAATTATCCATATTAACTGAAAAAACCTCATCGTGTGGACCGTACAACACTTTTTAGATGTGAACATTTAAAAAGACCAATCTCTTCTTGCCCATTTTGGTTCCACTCTGGATCGTCTCTGTTACTGGTACCAGATGACAATGCTATGGTAGATTGCTAATATTGTCGCAGTATTCCAACTAATCTGTTTTGCTCTCAGTAAATTATGTTTATTATTGCTTAATAAGAAGGGGTTGCAAGCAATAATAAGGAGTGCAATTGGTGCAGGTTGATCAAGATCAAGAGTCTGTTGATAATAAGTACACTCTTAATTCTAGTTACTGTAACTTTAAATGAAGTTAGAAGCATGGATTTTTTACAGAACAGTTTTGGTTTTGTCTGTAGTAGTTTTCATGCGCAAACTGGACAAGTTGATAAGCAATCACGGGGGGTGAGCGCTACCGAGTGCTCTCTATTGGTAGCCTGTGGACTGCTTGTGAACTGGGTTTTTCTTCGCAATGTGAGGTAGGTAGGTCTTACCGAAATTATCGTGTTTACAGGTGCTTGTATGAAGAGGTACCACTGTCTTTCTGCAGTATCGTCATATTCCCACTCACTTGCCCCAGTTCTTGTCTCAAGGCTTGAATGTCACTTTCATATTAGATTAGTGGAGATGACCTGGAAGCGCCTCCTAATAGTGCAACCATGGCCATCTCCGATTTGAGGAAGCCTTGCTGACAGCGGTTAAGAGCGTAATGTATCAATGGACGCGAGTTACCATGAGCATTTCACTGGTGACTGAGTTGGCTAGATTGGAGACGGAGGATTTGGCATTGTGGGCTGAACCCTGACGGCGGCCACTCTCATCTGGGGTGTGACCTCTGGGACTGCTGCCTGCTTTGCTTGCTGGAGTCCTGCATGCAACAGATAGGAAGACGCACATTGGACACTTGCACTTAACATGCAACTTTAATAGAACACAAGTGCTGCTCTTCTTGACTGTAGCGCTCAGCCAGTGATTTGAATAATTGAACAAACTGAAGTCTCCGACTCACTACCAGTATAGTGTTTTCCCCAACCTTCTCAATGTATTTTTGTCATCAAATTTGCAACCCTTTTATTTATAGATTTTGGGAGGGATATAACTCATTTTGTTTATGTGTATGTCAGAGTTAAATAAAAACTAATGATAATTTTAGAAACTGACGACTAAAATCCGCTGAACCCATGTAGAAACAAAGATTGTTTTGGAAAAATACTCAGATTTAGCTGTCAGATCCATCCATCGAACCATCCATCCAGCCATCCATCCAAAAACACACAGATCGATCGAGGGGTAGCATATACTTGTGTAAGTTTCTCTCAGAAATACTGGCACCATATCTATCTATCTATCTATCTATTTTTTTAAAAAATTGTCAGGATCTGGCACGCCGCCTTCCCCCAGAGGGTGCCAACCAGGTTTGAAACTGGACACACTTGTTCCTAATTATCCCAAGACTTTTTATATTGACTGCTCAGACAGCACACTGCGTCGGGTCATGGCCGTTGTCATCCTGGTTTCCATACTATCTCCTGCAACCATGTCAGGTTTGGTTTTTGTTTATGGTTTGGACAATTTGCTAGTTGTTTTAAGACCTGCTCTGTTTTTATTTGTTCCTGTTTTTCGTTAATAAATACTATCCTTTGTTTTGGAAAATACTCTGATTTAGCTGTCAGATCCATCCATCGAACCATCCATCCATCCATACATGCATCTATCCAAAAACACACAGATCGATCGAGGGGCAGCATATACTTGATGGTGCCAAAGCCAGGTGCCTCTCACAAAGACACTGTACTTGTATTTATTTCTCTCTCCCTGTCTCTCTCTCTCTCTCTCTCTCTCTCTCTCTCTCTCTCTCTCTCTCTCTCTCTCTCTCTCTCTCTCGCTCTCGCTTCCACACATTTTCTCCCACTCTCTGTCCGTCTCTTTCACTCTCTGTGTCTCTCTTTTTCTCTTCCTTTGTTGCTCTTTGTCTCTTTCTCTCTCTGTGTCTTTTTCTCTCACACTCTCTCTCTCTTTCGCTGTATCTTTTTCTTTCTCTTTCTTTCTCTCTCTCTTTCTTTCTTTCTCTCTTTCTCTCTCTCTCTCTCTCTCTCTCTCTCTTTCCCTTTCTTTCTTTCTTTCTTTCTTTCTTTATCTCTTTCTCTCTTTTCCACCCCTTTTCTCCCACTCTCTCTTTCACTCTCTGTGTCTCTCTTTTTCTCTTCCTTTGTTGCTCTTTGTTTCTTTCTCTCTGTGTCTTTTAACCTCTTTTGCTCTAACCTCCTTTTTTCCTTTTCTCTCTTTTCTCTTTCTCTCTTCATAACTTTTGCGCTTTCTTTCCTCTCCTTCTGTCTTTCTATTTCTCTTTGGATTTCTTTCTTCCTCCCCCTTTCTTTTGCCCTCTCTCACGACTTTTTATCTTTTGTTTCTCACACTCTCTCCCTCTCTCTCTCTTTTTCTTTCTTTGTCCCGCCCTCTCTCCTTTTCCCTCTTTCCTTTATTTGTTTATCCCTCTTTTCCTTTCTCTTTAATCTACTAGTCCGGCCCCCGACAGAATATTTTTTCTGTCGTGTGGCCCCCGAGTTAAAATGAGTTTGACACCCCTGATCTACAGTATCTGTCCATCTCATCCATCACATCCATACGTTCAAAAGAATTGTCAAGATCTGGCACGCCATCTTTCCCCAGAGGGTGCCAACCGGGTTTGAAACTGGACACACTTGTTCCTAATTATCCCAAGACTTATTTTAACTGCTCGGACAACACACTGCGTCGGGTCATAGCCATTATCATCCTGGTTTCCATACTATCTTCTGCAACCATGTCAGGTTTGTTTTTGTTTATGGTTTGGACAATTTGCCAATTGTTATAAGACCTGGTCTGTTTTTATTTGTCCCTGTTTTTTGTTAATAGATATTATCCTTTGTTGAGAGCACGGCGGCGCAGTGGTTAGCGCTTGTGCGGCACAGTTCATGTCATGGGAACCTGTCGTGGGTTCAAATCCAGCTCCAGACTTCCTGTGCGGAGTTTGTATGTTCTCCCTGTGCTTGCGTGGGTTTCCTCCGGGCACTCCGGTTTCCTCCCACATTCCAAAAACATGCATTTCAGGTGAATTGGCCAGTCCAAATTGTCCCTAGGTGTGAATGAGCGAATGAGTTGTCTGTCCCTGTGTGCCCTGCGATTGGCTGGCAACCAGTTCAGGGTGTCCCCTGCCCACTGCCCGGAGATGGCTGGGATGGGCTCCAGCCCCCCCGCGACCCTAATGAGGATAAGCGGTACGGCTGATGAGATGAGAGATGAGAACTCTTGCATCAGTTCCGGCCTCCCTTCATTTGGGTCCACCTCCGCAAACGTGACAAAATACCTTAAATCGGAAAATAGTATTCGTCATGGCTTTTCACTTTTTTGAGCAATTATGTATTATTGCTTTGATTTCTAGTTCCTGATTATTAAATGGCCACTAATAGGCGGCATATACTTGTATCAGTCTCTCTCAGAAGTACTCAAATCTTGAATAAGGTTGGTGCAAAAAAAGGTAAAATAAGTAAAATACAATATATTTTACTTATTTTTTATATAAAATATATGTATAAAAAAAAATCATTTTTAAAATTATACAAAAAAAGTATATGATATAACTAATAGCAAATACTTCAGCAAATTTAAAGAATTGTTATACCTTCAAAGAAAATACACAACATCATTAAACTAGATTTTAAATGTAATTTTACGCTAAATTATGGAATATAATTCTTAAAAATTGGCTTTTAATCAATTTACATTTTTTCCACTAGTTCTGAAAATATAACTAATGCAATTTTATTATATTTCCTAACTCATTAAAAATTCTAAACCTGCAAAATGAACTTCCTGAGGAAAAAAACTCAACCGTCAACCACCCGACCGCCTGACCAAGTCTAGTCAAGTCAAGTCTTTTTTTCATATAGCCCCTAATCTCAAGGAGTCTCAAAGGGCGGCACAGACCACAGATTATTATTACACCTTCCCCTGATCTAAAACCGACATGAGGGCAAGGAAAAACTCAAAAACCTCAGTATGAGCAAAATGAAGAAACTTTGAGAAGGCACCGAACATGAGGCAATCAAATTAAAAATAAAATATAGAATAAGCATAATTCAGAATAAAAATAAAATAAAAAGGATGGCCAGGTTGCAATGGATGTAGCAAACAATACATAGATATTGTCAACACAAAATATAGGTCATTCATAAGCTATAGAATAGAAGTGCGGTTTAAGCCTAGATTTAAACAACATTTAAAAACTACATTTTTTATTTCCTTGTTTTGTCTCTGTGTGATATTAAAATTGGTTTGATGATCTGAAACCTTAGTAAGTGGTAAAGCAACCAACTGAGCAAGCTACTAAGCAAGCAAGTAACCAACCAACCAACCAACTATCCATCCACCAGGTCACCGTCCGGTACCGGGCTGTGGGTCATTTGGTACAGAGAGACACAGAAAGAAAAACAAGTTTCATTATTTTTGCTTATTATTGTTTTATTGACACTGCTACGGTACCATAAGACGTTTGCGGCGGTGTGTTTGAATTCAAGTCAGTGTGGTTAACGCGCTGTTGCCTCTCGGGCACTGCAACTGTCTTGTTGGAAGCAAAGCTCCCCGCCTGCGTGATTAATGAAACACATTTTCTCCGCTTTGGTGGCAGCGATAGAAAGTTTGTTAGGCAAGGCAAAATTGGAAAATGAATACATTTACCATCACAAGGCTGCTTTCCTGGAGTCGGCCACCCCTTGATTCCCCATCCCCCATCAAACCTATTTATCTATCTATCTATCTATCTATCTATCTATCTATCTATCTATCTATCTATCTATCTATCTATCTATCTATCTATCTACCTTGGTCATATCCCTCAAGAGGGGTGACCGACACCAAGACAAACACATACAATAAAGAAAAAAAAAGAAAAAAAAGGGAAATAAATAGCAAAAACACACACAAACACAAACGGCTGTGCGGTCCCTGTATGCCCGGTGCCAGAGTCTGGTCCGCATTGCCGGCAGTAAGTCGGATTTGTTCCCGGTGAGGGTTGGACTCCGCCAGGGCTGCCCTTTGTCACGGATTCTGTTCATAACTTTTATGGACAGAATTTCTAGGCGCAGCCTTTGTGGGGATGGAGTCCGGTTTGGGGGCCTCAGCATTGCGTCACTGCTTTTTGCAGATGACGTGGTGCTGTTGGCTTCCTCAGGCCGTGATCTTCAGCTCTCGCTGGAGCGATTCGCAGCCGAGTGTGAAGCGGCCGGGATGAGGATCAGCACCTCCAAGTCCGAGACCATGGTAGTCAGTCGGAAAAGGGTGGCATGCTCTCTCCGGGTTGGTGATGAGATCTTGCCCCAAGTGGAGGAGTTCAAGTATCTTGGGGTCTTGTTCACGAGTGAGGGTAGGATGGAACGGGAGATCGACAGACGGGTCGGTGCAGCGTCTGCTGTCATTCGGACCCTGTACCGGTCCGTCGTAGTGAAAAGAGAGCTGAGCCGAAAGGCAAAGCTCTCGATTTACCGGTCGATCTACGTTCCTAACCTCACCTATTGTCATGAACTTTGGGTCATGACCGAAAGAACACAATCCCGGATACAAGTGACCTGGGATAAGCGGAAGATAATGGATGGATGGATGGACACACAAACATTTTTGGACCATGGCCAACCCAAATGCCCAAACACCCAAACAAGTTAAGCACCTGGGCACCCAAGTTGGTCATCCGTTCGTCCCTCCAGATGAAACGGGACACACGAAAGTGGCCATGTCACTCGGGTCAGGGTGACACAACACACTCTTCAGTTCAACAGCAGGGCCCGACAGCTTTTACTGGTTTACCCCTGCCGCATCATACAGGTGCCCTGCCTATTCCTTAGAACGGGTCCACACATCCCACTATCCTTTTACAACACCTCTCCACTCATTCCTAGCGCTTTTCAAGTCAATGAAGATCTCCCAAAGCGCTTTACAATGTACTTCACACTTACCCATTCACACACACACTCACACACCAATAGTGAGTCGGCCATGCAAGGCGCCTACCTGCTTATTGGGGGCATTACCAAAAACCAAAATTTAATTTCAAATTTACCCATACAAATAAACACAAACACAAAAGGTCTTAACTTTCGAAGTACCAGCAACTGTCTTTGCAAAGCTGACTGATTTATTTGTGGAGACACATGCTGTTACACAGTCACACCATTTCAGGACGTGGGCGGCCATGCCCGCGAGACAGTGAGAGGGACAACGTGACCTGGACCACGAGGTGACAGGAGAATTCAGCTGCACGACCTCAGCATGCACAAAAAGCATTTCTCCGATCAAATGTTCCTGGTATGATCATCGAAAAAATATTGCAGTAAACAAGTTGTTGTTCAGTCCTCTGACAATGTTCATCACGTTCAGCCCGAGACAACTGCAGCATAGCACAAATGCTTATCAGGAGCATGCATTTCCAGATTAGAGCAACCATGCGGAAAAGGGAAGGAGAGTGGGCGCTTGAAGACCGCCTCTGGCCACCATGGCGTCTTGTATCTGAACAGTGTAAATAGCTTAGGAATTTTACACTATTCGCACTATAGTTTTAGCCTTTATAGCATTACTTGGAACGCCTCCTTCCCGAAAGCCCAATAATCCAAAACATATACTCAGTTTGAATATATCTATATATCTATATCTATATATCTATCTATATACACACGCATAAGTGCCCTGCAACCAGTTCAGGGTGTCCCCTGCCCACTGCCCTGAAACATTTGGAATGGGCTCCATCAACCCCACGACCCTACTGAGGATAAGCGGTGCAGATAATAGATGGGTGGATATATACATACGTGGCACTTGAAGGATTTTATACATTTGACTATAAAATATTTTATAAGATTGAATACAAGTTATATTTATTGAGTTTAACGATTGAATACAAGTTACATTTATTGAGTTTAAAGCAAGATATTCACTGACTGTTTTTCTTCAAGGTACATTAAAAGGTTAGGCTGTGTGGAAAGCATCAGACGTATTTCTGATAACAGAATTCCTGTGAGTGCTGACGGAGAAGCCCAGATGCACAAGCACAGACATCGCGACGCCCTTTGGCGAGGAGGTGGTGAAGCCCAGGTGGGGCTTCCCTGACATGCCCATGGGAGGAGCCGGCACACCAGCTTGCGGAAAAACGTGGGCCGAGAGAAGAAAGCGAGAGAACGAGAGAGGAGGCTTGACAGAGACTCGAGCGACACTAATTCGGCCATATTCGATGGAGTTCATTTAGTTAAATTGTTTAAGAAATTAAATCTGCCGCCGTGTGGAAATGCTGGTCTCTTATCCATCTTTTCCATCAAGAAACGAGCGCGCATTGTTAGGTGAATGTAGGTTGTGTTTGGTTAATGGAGTCAGATAACTAATTTGAACAATTTGGTAAACGGTACATTTTAATATTTAAAACCTAACACACTCAAGGATAAACAAGTAGTTCGTCATTAGTGACTTAAAAGAGAAAAAAGACAAAGAATTTGAGGATAAAAGTGAACATATTTAAAGAGACTGGCCTTGCTTGTAAGTCCATCAAAATATTAGTGCAATGAAAAATAGAGCAATGACATTACACTATTTCCAAAACAAGAGTCCTGGAATAAAATATAAATCCTCATTTTTCTATACATAAGCAAGAAATAAATATCTGTTTACAGTCTTGTGCACTTGTTTGGGGTGGTGATGGCCCTGGGGAAGAAACTGTCTCTCAGCCTGTTAATCCTTGTGTAACCCGCCTGCAGAAATTATCGTTATTTATCTGTGTTTTGCTTTTCAGTGAAGTGTAATTCTGTTTTAATAACCATCAGTTTTATTTAGGAAGAGATCAGAAAATCTTGAGCTTAACATGGCTAGAAAGCGATGGCACACACAATTAATAGATCCGACAGTGCTTGTTCGAGGACAATTAGAATGTGAGGATGACGAAAGCCGGTGGCTCCCGATTTAGGTCGTCCATCTTTGTATCACATGTGATCCACACGCTTGTAAAGTTACTTGTCGTTCTGGAAGTAGCTTTGTAACCTGAAACATTTGTAAGTAGAGTGTTTTGTATCAAAATTGGTTCGACAATGTGTCTGGGGCACTTGTAATATTGATCAGAGGTATACGGAGCGATTGGTAAGGGTGAAGTTAGTCCCTTTTCCTTAGCCAAAAACCAATTTAGACAAGTGTTTGAAGTGGATAAAGGCATGCTGTCGCCATCACGATCAACTCAACGTAAAGATGATGTCATGATTGTCCTATTTGGAACACCTGTGGCAGCTTGATTGGCACCAACAGCCCGGACAAGCTGATTGGTGGCCACCCCCTTCTTAAGCCCCTGTCTCCAGTTCAAACTTTGTCAGATCGTTTGCGAGCTGTTGTGTTTTCACTCAGTGAGCGTTTCCGTCCGACTTTGTCCCTGTTAAAACCTGTTTTCTGCCTGATTCCCGTTTTTCGACCTGTTTCCAAACCTGACTACGCCTGTTTTGCCTGCCGCCTGCCTACGACCGCTATTAAGAACTTTACATCGCCTCTGATCTCCAGCCCTGGTCAAACGACTTGCCATTCCCGCCTGTCTTCTTCCGACACGGAAGAACACTCCCGTACATCAGTGTACAGAATAAGGAAAACTAAATTTATAGTTGAATAGAGCATTGAATGCAAAAGGAAGAAAAAGTCCAGATTTGGTTACCCTGACAAGTCATACAATGGAAAAAGGAAGCAAATTGCCATGTTATGTTAGGCAAGACAAATAGGAGAAAACAGGAGCGGGAGCAGAGTGAGATGGACGGGGGTTGTGCCGCGAGGAGACAAGGAAAAGAGAGTGCAAGCGAAAATGAGAAACACACTGGAGATGATGATAACCCACTGGTGAGGAGAAGCAATTGCTTTGTCACGCTGGCTTTCATCACTGTGGTCTGTAGGTTACACTAGCTCCAATCTGAATACAAAAAGCATTGTTTAATAATGGAGACACTACTCCGATGCACAAAAACTGTCACCCAGCCAGTAGGGGCAGTGTGGATTTTTTTGACCACGAGATATCACCGTACTGTGAAGTAGAACGAAAAATGAGTGCTAAAAAGAACAAGGAGGAATACTAACTACGGAGACTCAACATGAACGAATTGCATCATTTTTCTTCTCATTTTTTTGTTGACAATTATGTCAGGGGCCTCTAAGTGAGCCTCTTGTGAGGTCTAATAATGGCAAATGTCTCAGTATACGAGTATTTTAAAAGATAAATGATGTTTATACGATGGTTTGTGTATTTTTGCTTGTTATTTCAATCACCAGTGTGAAACCTTCTGATCTGGCTTAGATACAGCACTTTCAATATCTGGTTGCCGTAGTTTTTCAGTGGTAGGTACAGCCTGGCGGCGCCCATCCTCGTCCGGGTGTCATGGTTGCCATGGCGCCCGATTGGCCGCGCCAGTGTGTGTCACGGTTGCCAGGGCGCCCAGTTGGCTCTGCCTGTGTGGCACCAGCTGCAGCTTGTTGACAGATTGGCTCCCTGTCAGTATTTGAACTCTATCCTGTCGGTCCGTCTGCGAATCTCTGTTTTTACACGGCAAGCCCTTTGTTGCTGATCCCGTGTTTTTGCTCCTGTTTGTCTCCCGCTACGATCTGTTTTGATCTAGACCACGTCTGTTCTCCCGTCCCGAATAACGACCTGTTTTTGATCTTGACCACGTCTACTCTCCTCTCCTGGCTTTTGACTTGTTTCCGATGCTGATCACGTTTTTGCTCTTCCATCCTGGCTACTGACCGGTTTTTTTCCGTTCACGACACCGCCATCGCTCGCCATCGCTTGGTTAACGTGTTAATTAGTCTAATAGGTTACGAGTGCTTTAAGTCTAGTTTTCTAGGCGTTGTGTCGCTGTTGCTTACCTAGCCAGTAATAAACTAATGGACACAGCAGGCTTGCCGGCTGCTAAAGAGGGCTAACCGAGACCGATCGGTGGAAAAACTGGAGGCTGTCCAAGCAAAAGCATGCAGTGAGCAGCCATGCGTACCGGGAGCAAACATACGAAAAACAGCCACGGCATCAAACAGGAACCCAGTCGGAAATAAAGAAATAGCCACAGCAGGCTTCCCGACTGACAAACTTAGAACTTAAATCCTCTTTAATACATTCCTGTATAGTGTAATATTACATAGTATAGAAGTAATAAAAACTGCTCAAAAAGAAGAGCATAGTAGTCTGAGCAAAGGGTTCTCAATAATACATAGCGTCCCTAATTAGTGGTGATGTGTGAAGTGATGCACCAATTGGTGCTCAGTAAAAATTTTTGTTTTGTTTTTGCTTAATACCAACAGGAGCCAATAAAAGATAACAACTAAACATTCCTGTTTAAATAAAATTCTTAAGGTAAATACAGTTCATCTTTATTATCTTTCTTTTAAAAATAATCATTAGCTAGCTTTTTATCCAGATTCTGTCAGGACCAGAACGGAGACAGGACCCATTTGCGTTACGTTTCTCTCAGTTTTATTTGAAGAAAGGAAAGGGTTGAACCCACGATCCGGTGATCGCTGGACGCGGGAAGCAGGTCGCTCTGAACGCGGAAGTGGGACTTCCGTGGCGAGCGATGGCGGTGTCAGGAACGGAAAAACGGGTCAGTAGCCGGGACAGGAGAGCAAAAAACGTGGTCGGGATCAGAAACAGGTTGAAAGCCAGGAGAGGAGAGTAGACGTGGTCAGGATAAAAAAACAAAAAAAACGGGTCGAATCGGGGAAACAGACGGGAACAAAAACAGGTGTGAGTCAGGGTCGAAAAAAAGCTTGCCTAGAGTCAACTGAGGTTCGCAGACGGACTGACAACAGGTGACGGATAGACGTGGGTTTAAATAGTGACAGGGACCCAATCGGAGTCAGAGGCAGTTCACATCGGTAATTATGACAGATTGCTGGGCTTAGAACATTGCTGACCTATTAGAAAAAAAATAAACAAAAAAAAACCCAAAATTGTAATTAAGTACTTTAAAAAAAAAAAAAAGCATATCACGATAACATATTTTAGTCGCTTGACAGCACAAATTTAAAAATACAAATGGAAAGAATAGATCATAATTTCTATGCACACATCATGAGCAGTGTTCCCTCTAAGTAGCGCGCGTGCGCAATTGCGCACTGCTCGCACATTCTCTGCGCACAAGAAAATCTAGCCAGCGCACAAAAATGAGGGCTCAAAATTACTCATTAAGAAGCGACTTAGGTCAAAGTTACAGTGCATGAAGGTAAAAATGCACGGGTTTCCCCGACGTTGTGTCCTAAATGCGGTATTTTGAAGTCGAGTCGAAGTACAACGAAGTTGAGTAAAGTTCGTAGAGTTTGTCAAGAACCGGCTTCTTCGGCTCGGCTCACTAAAAGGAACCGGCTCTTTCGGGTCCTAAACGGCTCTTCAGGTTGTTTTTGCTTCTTTAATCCCAAAATGACCAAATATTATGTAAAATTATGCACAAAATGACTTAAAAGAAGGAATAGAACAAAAAAGAAAAAAACACCAAAATAAAAAGTAGTGAAAAGCTGAGAAAAAAAGAAACAAAAGGAAGAGAAAAAAAGAAGGAAACATTTAGAAAATAGCCAGAAAAAAAACGAAGTAAAGAATGTAGAAAAACAGTAGATAGAGAACAAAAAGAAAAAAGTAACAGCTCGGAAAAAATAAACACAATAAGATTTTTTTTAAAGGAATTTTAAAAAAAGTAGAAAAAAAACACGGAGAAAAGAAGAAAAAGTTTGTGTTGCATTCAAAAAATTTCCAATTATATCAAGTGAATCGTGTTGCCAACATTGTACTTCCACTAAAAAATGTGATTAAGTACAGTTCTGTATCTTACAACCGACTAAATAAGCCCCCAAAAATGTTAATATTATGTGACAAAATATATCAGGAAATAAAAAGAAATGGATATCTTGTGAAAGAATTGTAAGAACAAACGACGTTTGTAGGCCGTACAACCTTTGCAATAGTACATGAGTCAATTCATTCAAAAGAGAAAAATAATTTTGCATTGCCGGAAACATGGCAAAATGTAACTTGATGTCAAGTTTTGGACATGTTTGATAATTGATTATCTTGCCACACTTGGGATTATGGTTGCTCGCTGTTGTTTCAAGCGCTGCTCACCGACTTTGTGTGAACGCTCAGACCCGTGGAAAATTAGACGGAACATTGATCAAGAGGCTGTATTAGGGATCAATGCCTAGACAAAAGACTTAAGTATTCTTTCAGGGACCAATCAGACAAACCTGGGTGCAAAAATATGATCCAAGAAGCAATACAACATTTCATTTAACACCTCCACCTTTAAAACCGGCTATTTTTGTCAAAGCTGATTTGTTTTAGCCCAAAGGGATGACAAAAACACGATTCACTGGCGGTCAAAGAGGACATAAAATATGCTTGTCAACCGGATCTCCAGCCCAAGAGTCAATGATTTCGTACTTGTTGGAGTGCACGGATCAATAATAAGTCACTCAACCTCATTTAATTGAACAGCCAGGGCACACATACAGACCATAAGGACGATCCTGCCTACATAACTCCACATGCCATTTTGTATGCCAGTTCAAATGAACGTGTAGATTGGGTGTGTTTTTCTTTACCGTATTTTCCGCACTATAAGGTGCACCCAAAAGCAATGTTCCCTCTAATTTTCCAGGGGTCTGAGCGTTCACACAAAGTTGGTGAGCAACGCTTGAAACAACAGTGAGCAACGGCAATCCCAAGTGTGGCAACTAAGTCATTATCAAACATGTCCAAAACTTGACATTTTGCGGAGTTTTCGGCAATGCAAAATTGTTTTTTACTTTTGAATGAATTGACTAAAGTACTATTGCAAAGGTTGTACGGCCTACAAACATCATCTGTTTTTACACAATTCTTTCACAAGATTTTAATTTCTTTTTTTTCCTGGTATCTTTTGTCATTAGTCAGTTGCACGTCACAGAACTGTATTTAATCACATTTTTTTAGTGGAAGTGCAATGTTGGCAACAAGATTGACTTGGTATAATTGGAAATTATATTTTCTTTTTCCCTGTTTTTTAAATTCCTTTAAAAAAATCTTGTTGTGTTTATTTTTCTCTGAACAAGTCAGAAAAGTCACTTGGAGCCCTTTCAAAGCAGCTGCAGGTCCCAACAGCAATAGTAAAAACAATTGTTTATAAGTATAAAGTGCATGGCACTGTTTTTTCACTGCCGCGATCAGGAAGAAAACGCAAGCTATCACGTGATGCCAAGAGAAAATTTGTCAGGAGGGTGAAGATTCTACTGAGAATCACCAAAAAGCAAATCTGCCAAGAATAAGAAGCTCCTGGAACACAGGTGTGATGGACTCAGAGGCTGCCGTGCTAGAAAGAAGCTCTTGCTCCAAACCCTAAGGCTCCACTGAAGTTTGCTGCTGATCACATGGACAAAGATAAGACCATCTGGGGGAAAGTTCTGTGGTCAGACGAAGGAAAAATCGAGCTATTTGGCCACAATGCCTAGCAAAGGTAGAAAAGGTGAGGCCGTTAACCCCAAGTACACCATGCCTACCGTCAAACACGGTGGTGGTAGTATTATGCTGTGAGGCTGTTTTGCTGCTATTAGAACTGGTGCTTTACAGAGAGTAAATGAGAAGAAGGAGGATTACATTGGGATTCCTCAAGATAACCTTAAGTCATCAGCTCGAAGATTGGGTCCTGGGCATAGTTGGGTGTTCCAACAGGACAATGACCCCAAACACGCTTCAAAAGTGGTAATGGAATGGCTAAATCAGGCTAGAATTAAGGTTTCGAATCGCCTTCCCAAAGTCCTTAATTTAACCCTATTGAGAACTTGTGGACAATGCTGAAGAAAGAAGTCCATGTC
The DNA here is from genome assembly GCF_059441175.1 of Urocampus carinirostris. NCBI lineage: Eukaryota > Metazoa > Chordata > Actinopteri > Syngnathiformes > Syngnathidae > Urocampus > Urocampus carinirostris. The sequence goes on from NC_142352.1 coordinate 12,396,266, forward strand.
AGACAGCCATCAAATGAACTTATTCCATCTATCTATCTACCTTGGTCATATCCCTCAAGAGGGGTGACCGACAGCAAGACACACACATACAATAACGAAGAAAATAAAAGGGAAATAAATAACAAAAAAAACACACAAAATTTTTTGGACCATGGCCAACCCAATTGCCCAAACACCCAAACAAGTTAGGCACCTCGGCACCCAAGTTGGTCGTGCAGGGTGACACAACACACTCTTTTGTTCAACAGCAGGGCCCGACAGCTTTCACTGGTTTACCCCTGCCGCATCATACGGGTGCCCAGCCCACCCTTTCCACAGGCTTCACATTTAAATCACCCAACACGGGCATTCTCTCCATACCATCGATCGCCTCGACTCTCACTTCTCTCCCATCCTCCACATTTAGCAACTCCTCAAAATACTCTGCCCATCGCGTCCTGACTGCACTACCGCTAACCATCAATCTAACATCCTTATCTTTCAATTTCTCTTCCTTTCCAGACTCACTGTTTCTTACTCTTTTCACTTCTTTCCAGAACACTTTTCTCCTTTCCTCAAAGTTCACTCAAATGAACTCAACGGCGCAAGAGACGTGGTCAAAGATTCAACCAGAAGCTTGTCAAAGGCTTGCGGATGGCTACCAAAAGCGCCTAATTGAAGTGAAAATGGCTAAGTGACATGTTACCAACTATCAGCGCAGTTGTATGTATAGTTTTGACCCATCAGATTTGATCACATTTTCTTTTAACCCACAATATAGTCATAAAAGAACCAACCCTCATGAATGTTTTATGTGACAAAGAACTATCTGTTCCAATCACTCTATCAAAGAAAAACCTGAATTGTAGAAAAAACTGGAAACTCAAGAGAGCCATGACATTATGTTCTCCACAAGTGTATGTAAACTTATCTGCACCTGTTATCCTCAGTAGGGTCGCAAGTTCCTGCTTTCTAATCTAATTTCATTTTCCAAAACTTCATCAAAAATCAAGTGTTAGCTAATTTTGGAATGATTCCTTTCAAATACTACCGGCACTATTTCAATAGCCATCCAGAGGCCTCATTACGCAGCCACGTTTAGGGTTCATAATGAGGCCTCATTATAAAAACTCAAGCACCTTATTCCCATTAGAAAAAAACATGAATTTAGTAGATGGAATATGATTTTGAGTCATTAAAACCTCTAATAACTCCAAAGGTTGATGTCATATTCTTAACACAGATGCAATAATAATAATGTAATAGTAAGACATATTTTCCCAGTAATGAGGATTTTGCACACGAAAGAGACCCCTCACTACTTCCTGCTTCGTTCATTGCTGGTTCACTGTTTAGTGTAGTTTAACTTAAATTGTGTTTATTGTCATTATTCATTATTCTGCATTGTGTTTTGAGCAGACAGTAGACATCAAATGCTATCACGGGTTAGGGAGGGCTTTGTATGTTGGGTGTGCTAGTGAATGCTGTCAGTCAAACAGCGGCGAGGGCTCACAAGTCAAGTCAAGTCACATTATTTGTATAGCCCTTAATCACAAAAATATCTCAAAGGACTGCACCATCGCCTGATCTTAAACCAACATGCTGGCAAGGAAAAACTCAAAACCTCAGCAAGTCAATGTCTCCACCCAAAACAAACTGTTAAGCATGGCGACCGCTAGCCTTTAGCGGCTCGTTACATAGAAAATAAAATCATCAATTGAATGGGACTCTGAGGAAAGTCTGAGAAAAGATGATCACTGGCGGGTGCTCTGTAGAATATTATTGGGTCCGGGAAGCGACTGAGGGGGCTTCGGGAGGGAAAGTAAGAGCGAGGCTGCAGTTCTGGCCGACTTCTACGACTAGGCATACAACTCCAACAAGCTACCCATGGATCTTACCAACGCCAGATCCAATACCCAAGAAATGGATGACCTGGAGTTACATCTTGTGGGAAACTGCTACATCGGGAAGGTGGTATTTTAATAATCGCAGAGACCTGGCTAAATTTAAGGTTACCTGATGCTAGCCATGCAACCTGCCTTTTCCCCCTCATATAAATAAATAAATACATAGCATATACTGTATCTTGTAAGTTTATTCTTTAGTCGACGCCTTAAATAAGGACAGACAATATCATGATTTTTAGCATGCATGAACTACCGGATAGGACTGTATGAAAATGCTTAAAATGCCAAATTCCAGTGGCGGGCCGTGCATATCACACCCAGGCCTTCGGGTGATGGCCTTTAGTGATTAGCTGTTTGCAAATGAACCGAGCCTGTTCCATTCGAGACACTTTTTTCTCTTGTGATTGGTCGATATTAAGATTTTTCAGGGATTCTATGTAGTTGACTTTAGATTTGTGGCGTTTAAAAAGGGTTGAAATAGTTTGGTATTTCATCTTGTATTTTTTGTTGTTGCGCTTAAAACTCGATGTTTTTAATGACATTTTTCTTGAGCATTTTTCAGAGATTCGGAGTTGCTTGACATCAAAGTTTAAACAAAGTGAAAAAATAAATTAATTTGTTATTCAGTAGAATAATATATTTTAGACCTTGATGCAATACTTCCCCCTAGCTGATATTCCCTGCAAGGAGAGCTTGATTTCCCCAAATGGCTAAACCAACAGTTTCGTCATCACTTATGTTACATCTCAGGGCCTTAAAATCTGTTTTTTAAGGCCTCCGGGCAGATTTCTGAGCCTGGTAACAAAAAACGCTGAAATGTGTAGTTACATGAGTAAGTATGAATGCACACATCTGGTAGCAGCGCAAGCAGAAGGAAAACAATGAAAGGAAGCTGACTGAAAATTTGAAATTACATGATAAAATTATATAATAAATATTCATGAGCAAAACATAATTACATGATTTGGATATTTGTAGGCCAGCAAAGAAGGCTTTGAAGGCCACGATGGCCCACAGCTTAATTCCAAATGTGTTCCAAAAGCCCTCATTCTGAGCTCTTTCTTTTTGTTATTCGAAAAGCAGATCCGCTCTAAAGGTTGTAGATATCAAAGATCAGCAACATTATTGGCCGTGACAATGATGTGAATAGTGCATAATACTCAAACTAATGAACAACAGTGAGGTATAATAGTCAAAATAACAAACTGGCATCCTATGCAATCTCCTTTGCAGCGCTTCAATATTAAAAACAGAAAAAACATAAACACATAAAAAAGATATACATTAATAAATAAGAAAATCAATAAGTTAATGCGGGCAGCACGGCGGCGCAGTGGTTAGCGCGTGTGGGGCACAGTTCTGAGGTCGTGGGAACCTCCTGCGTGGGTTCAAATCCAGCTCCCGGCCTTACTGTGCGGAGTTTGTATGTTCTCCCCGTGCTTGCGTGGGTTTCCTCCGGGCACTCCAGTTTCCTCCCACATTCCAAAGACATACATTTCAAGTGAATTGGCCGGTCCAAATTGTCCCTAGGTGTGAATGAGCGAGTTGTCTGTCCCTGTGTGTCCTGCGATTGGCTGGCAACCAGTTCAGGGTGTCCCCTGCCCACTGCCCGATGATTGCTGGGATGGGCTCCAGCACCCCCGCGACCCTACTGAGGATAAGCGGTGCAGCTAATGAGATGAGATGAGATGAATAAGTAAATGCTAACAACTGTTGGTCGGAAAACCACAAATCAAATTAGGTTACCTATGAATTCACAATTTCACAATTGTTTTTATCAAATAAATCAACTTGATTACATTCAGTTAGAACACGCTTGTTCTTATTCTATAGAGTACTGAAATTCACAGCGATGTGCTAGCTTGTGACAATCCTGGATGAGTTCAACTAGTTACATAACTCATCCTTAGTGGTCTTCGTAACCATGACAACTGATATGTGTGCACCAATTTAAGGCTATACATGCAACCATCATGCATTTTACACAGGGGGGGGCGTAACCGTGGCTACCAGACCATCAAATGAGGGCAGGAAAAGCCAAGTAGACTCAGAAAAGTGACGTATACAGTAATCCCTGGTTTTTCATGGGGTTGCGTTCCAAAAACGTCCCGCGGTAGTCAAATTTAGAAAAAATTATTGATTTATTTAATTTTTTTTCAATTTATAACACAAGAACGATCCCAACTCACAGGCTCAAATATTTGTTTAACACATAAAAGCACACAAATTATAATCTCAACAATAATCTTGTCCTTTTGTGGCACAACTGTATGGATTAAGGAAACAATCCCATTTACTTTACATGATACTTTGCCGCCGTCTTGTGGACATTATGGAAAACTGCATTTACCTTCTGGTTCCGTGCTACAGAAACTATATATTTTCCCGCTATCAAACATTTTTGAAAAAGTGCCAGGGAGCCACTAGCAAAAGACCAACATGTGGCTCCAGAGCAGAAGAAGTCCAGTTTTGTTGCTGCAGGCTTGAGAGTGTTCTCCATCCGGGCCCCAGTGCTATGGAATGCCCTGCCTCCGGAGATAAGATCTGCAACCTCAATGGAAGTTTTTAAATCAAGGCTTAAGACACACTTCTTTTCCAAAGCTTATGATTGATGCCCACCTCATATTCTGTATTGTCCTGTCTTTTTCTGACTGCCTGCCTGGTGGTGATATGAAGGAGAAGGATGATTTAAGTTGATACAGCGGACCAGTGTTTGACCTGATGCATGTGAACGCCTGCATGGACCAGCTGGCAGAGATGGGAAGCTGCGTCGTGGCCGTCATAGACTTTCTGGACTAGTTTACAGGCCAGGGGCGTCGCTGCTGTCATGCACTTTCGGGACGAATTTTCAACATGTTACCTAGTGTTTACCATGTTTGTGTACTGTAATGCTAAATATAATTCACCCTGGTCATCCTGGAAGGGGGATACCACTTGTGAGGTCCCTTCTCAAGGTTTCTCTTTTTCCTCACACTGAGGTTTTGAGTTGTTCCTTGCCCACATGTTGGTTTAAAATCAGGTAATTGTGTCATTGTAATCCTGTGCAGTCCTTTGAGACATTTTTGTGATTAAGGGCTATATAAATAAATTTGACTTGACTTGACTTGTTGGTGATAGAAAGTAGCTTCCTCTGTTTAGCCAATCAGAAAACAGATAACAATGCACAATGAAAATCCACTAAATAGTGAAACCGCAATACAGAATGGGATTACTGTAATCAAAATCAAAGTTTTTAGACAAGAAATCAATCACCTTTGGGAGCCTTGGGAACTAACTCATACCGCTACAGGCAAGCGCTACAGGTCACACAAAGCAAAAACAAACAGACTCAGAGACAGTTTCTTCCCCACTGCCATTACCACCCTAAACAGACACCGCACAAAAAACTGAAAAACTCTTTCTCCTTGTTTTATAACCTTATCTTCTCTGTTCCTTTATCTTCTTGGCTTTTTACCTCACTGTGAATGTGTGAAACTGGAGTGTCATGACCCATTTTGGTTGTCACAATATGTTAACCCATTTTGTAACAATGACAGTAAAGGTATATTCTATTCTATTCCATTCTATACATTCAGAAAACCAGCTGACATTTTGACATCACTCCTTGGCTTATGTTACTATTGATTCCTAAATTCCTGACAGCCACCATAGCTGGAATATGAACAAAAGCAAAAAGTCAAGTTTGTCTACCTGTGGAAGCCTCCGGAGCATTATTCCGCCGGCAACATATCCAAGAAAAAGAGTGTGCTTCACCAGATGTGTCCCTCTTTGCCTGCAGGTGTCCTTACAGAAAAGAATCTGTGTACTCTCGAGTTTTTTTGTAGCTAATTCCCACTTTAAAAGGGAATTCAATCTTATGACTGCAAAAAGTCCTTTTTTATTGGCCAGCGGCCTCTACCTCCGCATTAGCATTCTCATAAAAGAAGCTTTCGATTTTCTGACCTCGATGCTCACGAGTGAGGTACAAAGTGTACTGAGCAATTTTAGTTGTACCGGGTATTTATAATTCCACAGTGATAATCAAAGATCCCAATTCTTTTTTTTAACACTGAGCAACTGCCACTCAAACGGGTTCTGCACGCTTATAGTCATACTAAACCAAAAACGGAATATGGAACAAATGAAGGTCGTTTACCCACTGTGCTTGTTTATTTGTTTTTATTGTGTTTGTAGAAGACAGTAGTGTGCCGTTTATTTCACCCCTGGGCCCTCAGCTTCTGTCTGAATTGTGTCATTCACAAATTTACTCTTCCTAGTTCGTGTGTAAACATTCTTTACTGTCTATGTCTATACTATCTCCGGCGCGCAAGGAACTTTGACATTTTCATTGTTTAATATCCCTTGCATCCATTCAGTATGGTTGGTGTTAAGTGTAAAGAAGAGGTGAGCCGTTTCTTTTTAAATGAAAGTGGAATAAGAAAGCTTGATGCGGTTGAGAAAACGGTTGGATCGCACGTACAAAGGTAAAAGTGGGGGGACGCAAAAGGCCCTGCGTCGTGAGGACGTAAAGCCTATTATTTGTAAGGAAATCTAATTTAAACAAGACCAGCCAAAACGTATCGAGAGGGCCCGAAATTCGGATCGTGTCAGGATTGGCCTCGGGCTTAAGCTCTTAACACCATGCTGAAAGTGGCGGACAAAATATTTTCCCGCCTGTGGAAGGCATGCATGCTTTGATGTTGTCCGACCTTTTGCTAGTCAATCAACAGAACAATATATTTCCTTGTACAGCTTGGACTCTTCAAGTTAGCGCGATCGTATTAGTGGATTACCGCCCCCTAACCAATCATAATTTTGGAAACTGGTGATGTTTCCTAAAGCCCGCTAGCAGGCGCTTACTCTCCAAATTGTAATCTGATTGGCTAAACCAACAGCTTTGTCGAACATCGATGTTACGAAACACGGATTTCAAGATTTCTTGTGAAGGCCTCTGGGTAGATTTCTGAGCCTAGCAACAACTGATGGCTAAAATTTATGTGATTGGTAAAGGCTTAAAGATGAAAGCACATATCCTTAAGCAGTGCAACCAGGAAGCAACAATGAAAGGAAGCTATTTTGAATTATTAAGTGTTGATGGACCAAGTATATGTAACGTAAAATTATTCCGATATTTTTTTAGGCAGGAAGCAAAGGCCCAGTGACGACCCAGCACTGGTAGAACATTTTGGGGCAGCCATTTTGATACTTGCTATGAACTGAAAATAACATCAAGCTCAAGCAAAATCTCCAGCGCGCTAAGAACTTTGACACTTTTATTGTTTAATTTCCCGTGCATCCATTCAGTATGGTTGGTGTTAAGTGTAAAGAAGAGGCGAGCCGTTTCTTTTGAAATGAAAGTGGAATAAGAAAGCTTGATGCGGTTGAGAAAATAGTTGGATCCTTTTTTTCACTTACTTTCTACCACGGAAGAGGAAGTGGCCTAACTTTTGAAGCTCATCTTCCAGTAAGGTCAAACTCAACTTGAATTATCTTTTTGGGAGGATATGATTTTATGAATGTTTTTAGTACAAAACAATACAGGTTACTTATACAGTACTGTGTATACTATGTCTATTCTATCTCCAGCGCGCTAAATACTTTGACATTTTACTGTTAAATATCCCGTGCATCCATTCAATATGTTTGGTGTAAAGTTTAAAGAAGAGGCGAGCCGTTTCTTTTGAAATTAAAGTGGAATAAGAAAGCTTGATGCGGTTGAGAAAATGGTTGGATCCTTTTTTTCACTTACTTTCTACCACGGAAGAGGAAGTGGCCTAACTTTTGAAGCTCATCTTCCAGTAAGGTTAAACTCAACTGTTTGGGAGGATATGATTTTATGATTTTTTTTTTGTACAAAACAATACAGGTTACTTATACAGTACTGTGTATACTATGTCTATACTATCTCCAGCGCGCTAAGAACTTCTTTTTTAAAGACATTTTTACTGTTAAATATCTTGTGCATCCATTCAATACGGTTGGTGTAAATTGTAAAGAAGAGGCGAGCCGTTTCTTTTGAAATTAAAGTGGAATAAGAAAGCTTGGTGCGGTTGAGAAAATGGTTGGATTGCCTTCTTTCGGCCACTCTCTAACACGTAGGATGACCTCTTAAAGCTTATTTTCCAAAAGTAAGTTACACTTAACCTTATTTATCTTTATAGAGCATATTATTTTATGTAATTTTTATTTTTTTTATTCCACAACAATACAGGTTAAGCCTTAAACATACTTATATAAACCTAAAACATACATTCCATAAAAAATATAGCACTGAAGCAACTTACAAACAAATTCTACTTACAAACATTCGTCTCATTCGTAAGTCGGGCAGCTTCTGTATGTGTGATGTGTGAAAGTAAAAAACGAAAACAGATCCAAAACTATATATCTATATCACTTGATGTATATTTTTTAAAACCCAGAATGCTCAGGCAATCGTTTTCTGAAAATATCTTGTAAATTCATGCATGGAAACTGCCCACGGAGGAATATCCTTTCCTTTTGAAGATATGCAGCAGTAGGGCCGATCCATCACTCTGAAAAAATGACAGTCATGTATGCTGACGATAGAATTGTGCTGTGGGAGCATCGCTAAACAAGCTTCACCATCCATCCACCCCCAAAAATGAAACTCGTCTATGTATTCATGAGAAAATTGGCAATGATTAAGAAAAGAGCGAAGAATGCAAAACAGCTAACAAAAAGAAAATGGATCAAAAGAGTTTCTCCGGTTAGAACTTAGACAAGAATAATATTTGAGCATGTTCATGTCTGAGAATACCAATGAATTTAATAGAGATGATGAGTAACTTAAATTTGTAAGACTATAAGTAGGGTAGATTGACATTTGTTCTGAGATTTAAAGCCGAGCGACTGAAAATTCCAGAGTGTTGGAAATGTTAATCCCCAGTTAGGCCTTATTGATGGAAAATGAAACATCTTGAGTGTCCATTTTCTTCAGAATTTTATTTCTGTTCTAAGCCATAGCTGAAGTTAATTATACCACTGTCTCCTTCAAAATGGGATGCGGGGTTTCAGGTGTCCTTACAAAGTTTAAAATTCAATATTTTCTCGATTAAGTATGTGTTAACAATGCCCAACTGAGTTCAAAGAGCCATATATATATATATATATATATATATATATATATATATATATATATATATATATATATATATATATATGAACCGTAAATTCCAGACTATAAGCCGCTACTTTTTTCCCAAATGTTCAGCCCTGCGGCTTATTCAGTGAAGCGGCCAATTTATGGAATTTTTCTAACGGCCGCCAGCGGCGCTGGATTATAAAAGGTAAGATTAAGACCAGTAGAATATGTGCGCCAAGAAAGACTGCAACCTCTAAGTTTAAGCATAAATTGTCTGTAAAGTTAAGGTACATTCCGATAATGAGGAAGACGCCCTTGATGGCGATAGTTACGAGGAGGACGTTGAGGACGATCTACTGTGAATTTCACAATTATGGGATGCTTTCTTTTTAACAAGCACGTTTGATACATTGCGAGCGTGATCCTATTAGCGTGTTGGTACTTTTCAAAGGCACGGTTTGGGATGAAAGTTATATTATTATTTTTAAAGCTTTAAAAACTATCTCGGTGTACCGTCTTTCTTCGTAAATATGTGTAACCATGTATAATATGTATTTGCAACTGTATATTTTTGTAATGTATTTATTTTAGAGATGTATTCTGTTATGTGTTCTACGGATGAATAAAAAAAAAGGGGCAGAGCAAACGCGGGCTGACGGGAAATGGGGTAAAGCTGAGTTACCGGTAGATCTGTCTGTTGTCGCAGCGGACAATAGTGGATATATATTTTTCCCACCCTTAACTTTGGAAATATACATTTTGTTTCCTTGGATTACTTTCAACGGGACCCGGACTTTACAAGTCTGCATCATACGTTAATTACGGGTATCATTTTCTACTTATGATGTCAGCTGTTCTAAAACTGCGCACTATCTACGTGGTCACAATCGTGAAACATACAGCCAGGTCTGAGTGAAACATGTGATTGTGTCATAAGTTTAAGTGCGGGCGCACGCGGCTTGTACATGGGTGCGGCTTGTGTAAGTACAAAAGTGGCAAATCACCTAAAAAGTGGTGGGTGCGGCTTATAATCAGGTGCGCTCTATAGTCTGGAATATAAATAATTTCAGCTGGCCTATCTGCTCTTATCTTACTGTTACCCTTTGTGTTCCAGCCACGGATTGCATTACGCTGGAGGAAAGGACGCGGGGGAATGGGGAATAGTGTGATTTCACGGAAAACTTTGCTAATACATTTCTCTTCTTTATCTCTGATAAGATCTCAAAGAATCCGTAGTGTGTCCCTTCTAGGATTTGAAAGGGTGGACTGATCACTCGTCAATCAATTCGGGTCAACTCTTGTTCACACGGGCAAACAATTTATAACACTTGACGGGCATTTTTTGCAGTATAAATTGCTGCAAAGTGGATCTTTCAGTAGTCCAGTTAAGTGTCATCCCAATATCACCCTGCTCAGTTATCAAGCTTCCAAATAACTCGATTTGAAACTGTATGGTTATTAACTTTTTTCGTGTATGACCTCAGTTCCACCATTTTTTTAGCTTTTATTCCGTTTAGTTTATTGGCTTTAATTAGTTGTTATTGTCAGGCCAAAAACTTTATCTTAGAAAAAAAGACACCCCTTACTAAAATATTTAATCGGCCGACACTACTTGTTGGAATGATTCAAAGCTTTAATGTATAATGATCTTTTTTTTGCACTCTGCCTTCTGGCAGACGCTACAGATCAAACAAAACAAAAACAAACAGACTCGGAGACAGTTTCTTCCCCAAAGCCATCACAGCCCTTAACACACACTGCACAAAAAACTGAAACTCTTGCAAACACACTACCTCATACAGATGTAAAATTGTATTCATGCCTATGCCTACTTTGCACAATGTTGCCTATTTTACACTACCGCATATTGCACTAATATGATCCCAAAACACCCAATGTAAATATTGTCTGCCTCTACATGCCCACACTTTCTTGTGTAAATATTGTGTAAATTATCCTTTATCTTTTTTTTTTTTCCAATTCTCTAAAAATGTGAAACTGGAGTGTCACGTCCAATTTCATTGTCACAATATGTTCAACCCAACCCATTTTGGAACAGCACGGCGGCGCAGTGGTTAGCTCTTGTGCGGCACAGTTCATGTCATGGGAACCTGTCGTGGGTTCAAATCCAGCTCCAGACTTTCTGTGCGGAGTTTGTATGTTCTCCCCGTGCTTGCGTGGGTTTTCTCCGGGCACTCCGGTTTCCTCCCACATTCCAAAAACTTGCATTTCAGGTGAATTGGCCGGTCCAAATTGTCCCTAGGTGTGAATGAGCGAATGAGTTGTCTGTCCCCGTGTGCCCTGTGACTGGCTGGCAACCAGTTCAGGGTGTCCCCTGCCCACTGCCCGAAGATGGCTGGGATGGGCTCCAGCCCCCCCACGACCCTAATGAGGATAAACGGTACGGCTAATGAGATGAGATGAGATGAGATAATAAAAGTATATTTTATTCTATTCTAATGTCAATTTAATTAAAGTCCACTGCTGCACTGGTTGTCGAGATTGAGAGCTGTAGACAGAGTCTGCTAAGAAGTTGTCATGAACCGGAACGAAATCTCGGATCCAATAGCGTTAGTTTCAAAAGTGCTTTTATTTGAAAGAGTTGTTGGAGCTGGCTTGGGACGCCGCCTCTTCGGGCAAAATGGCAGCTCCAAGCCGGGTGGACAGAAAGTACAGCTGAGCGGGTAAGTCGATGCCCGGGACGGTAGAGTAGGTCGCAAAACGTGGAACGGAAACAGGTCAAAAACGGAAGGCAGGCATGAATCAGGCAAGAGGAGTCGTGGGTACCTTGTAGTCTGGAGAAACACTCAGGGATACAAACTCTGGACGCAGACCGCTTAAGTGGAGAACGTCAGCCAATCAGGAAGTGCGCCCCAGCGCGCCAAACGATTGCCCCAGGTGACTTCACTTAGGCAATCACGACAAGAAGTATCCTAATTGCGGCACAATGTGTTACTTTTCTTCAACATTTCCCCGCTGTTTCTGCCAATAACGCAATATTACTCTAAAGGGACATTGGGAATCTTGTTCATTCATGTGCTTGAACAAATAGATGACGAGGCATTTGGGTATTAGTTATTTACGGCGCTATGCTTCATAAAAAATTTTTTCTTTGTTTTTTAGCAAGAAAAAAGTCTGTGCTCTGGAAAACCATGCTAATACCTGCGGGGAGGAATAAAGTATCTATCTATCTAACTATCTATCTGCATTCCTCTTCTTTATCGCTGATGAGATCTCAAAGAATCTGTAGCGTGTCCCTTCTAGGATTTGAAAGGGTGGGCTGATCACTCATCAATCACTTCGGGTCAACTCTTGTTTACTCGGGCAGACAATTTATAACACTCTACTTGACAGGCATTTCTTTGCAAGCCACACTGAAAGGTCGGAGTTGTCACAAAGATGTAATGTCAAGATTAAGACAGGGTTAGTTTCATTGAATTGAAGAGTCTTTATAATCATTGATATCAACGTTGTGAAACATTGTATGTAACGAAATTAGACAAAGCTCACTCGGGGCACGGATCCTTTAACCACTAGGGTCTTAGAGGCACCATTTTGTGTGTGTTTTGGGTATCCATCCATCTCTATGTCATTTTTTGGGTGGAATTGTGTTTGCTCCCCCACATGAAACAGATAACACTGGTAGCAGGAGAAGCCTCCTGATGTGTCTCAGTCAAAGCACCTTCATCTGGGGTAAGGCTTGGGTACAGCTTGGTCCTGAGACTCTACCATGAGTCCTGATAGACAACAGCAGCAGCAACAACAAAAATTCCCATAAAGTCGCAAAAGATATATATTTTCACAGTTTGGCGTACTTGTTTAGGGTGGTGATGACCCTGGGGGAAAAATACGGTCTCTGAACCTGTTAGTCCTTGTTTTAAGGGACCTGTAAGCCAACCTTAAGGTATCAGGTCAATGTCCTACCAACGATCTTCTGTGCTGTGAATAATCTCTGTATGTTTTTCCCGTCTCCTGCCGTGATCCCAGCATACCAGAGATGCCGTATGACAGAATACTTTGTAGAAGGACACCAGCAGCTTCTGTTCCAGGTTGTTCCTCCTGAGCACCCTCAGAAAGTGGACTCACTGCTTCTTATCCAAAGAACAATCAGAAAATCTCAAATGACACTATGTGAGGAATGAATTGAAGATCCAGCTTCGAATCAAATGCGCAAAGAACAAAGATTTCTACTGCAATCAAAAGCAGCATGAATGAAGAATGTGGGTTCCCAGAAGTCTGTTGTTGCAAAGTGGGCCTCCATAAACATATACATAGGTCATGTTAATCATCTACTCTATGCAGGAAACCATGACGAGCAATAACACTCTCATGTGGCATGATGGATGAGGCCTCTGCTCGTGCATCGGCCCACTCAGCACTCGCCACCAAAGGGAGCAAATCACCCGGTCACCGCCGATGCCTTAACACCCAAGCTAATACAACTAATGGAGTCATCTATAGTGTATGACTGGCTTGATGCTCTTTGAATAGATTTGCTTCTTTATGTTTCATATCCATTTGCACTTTTGTGTGTAGCTGGAAATTTAACCTTTCGATTAGCTAAAATTGTCTCCCACGCGAAAATGGACAAGGGGGTAGGATTTAGTCAATTTTCTAGCTTAACCTTGATTGCTACCCGACAGTACAGTCTGTTTTTTTTTCTCTTGACAAATCATCTCAGGTCTCAGGCCACTGGGTGTTCGAGGCTTGACTTCACTGTGATTGCCGGCTCAGGGTTGGATACGCTCGCCAATAGAAGGAGGAAACAACCTCCTGCTTGATTGATAATACACAATTGCAACTCTTGACTGCTCCCGGGAAACCATGATTTCCACTGAGGCCACCTACCACTTTACATCTGCACTTTTAGGGGCATTTGAGGACATGCTTTTTGATAATATCCATGTACATGTTATATTTCTTCTGTCTTTGGGGCAACAATTGACTGTGCATAAGGTTGTAAGGGTTATTGTTCTATATTCGTTATCAATTATCCATTATCTATTGTCGGTCAATTCTTAATTCACTACAAAGCCACGGGCCGAGACACTTGTTCTCAGCCAAGAGGCAGAGTCAAGGTCCTAGCCACAGAGCCATGCAGCGATCAGTGCCAAAGCACCGTTCCCGGAGGTACTGCAATACCGGGCCGATGCGTGGAGTGGACAGAGCAAGCTCTTATTCCATCTCCGAATTGCAAAAATGCTACCTCATAGGCTACGATACTGCCACTGCACCAACACAAGTCGACACTCACACCACGCATGTAAATTCAGAACTACAGGTGCCATGTAATTTCCTCAATTAATTCAGATGGCACGAAAGGTTGCCCTGCTTAAACTAGCACATGTTAAGGCATGTCTTAAGTTTGTATATGACCATTTGGATGATGCAGATGAGTCATGGGACAATGTTTTGTGGTCAGACGAGACCAAAATATAACTTTTGGCCATAATTCTGCTAAGCTTGTTTGGAGGAAGAAGGATGAAGAGTATAATCTGAAGAATACCATCGCTACTGTGAAGCATTGGGGTGGTAGCATTATGCTTTGGGATGTTTTTCTGCATATGTAACAGGATGAGTGCACTGCATTAAAGAGAGGATGACTGGGGTCATGTGTTGTGAGATTTCGGCGAACAACCTCCTTCCCTCAGTCAGAGCATTGAAGATGGGTCGTGGCTGGGTCTTCCAATACGACAACGACCCGAAGCACACAACCAAGAAAACCAAGGAGTGGCTCCTTGAGAAGCATATGAGATATTGTACAGCAAAACCTAAGGGTATATTAATATTTAAATGGAACAAAATGAAACTATTTTCAGAGTTCAATGCGAATGAGCAAAAATACTGTAGAAAATATAAAAAGAAGACTGTGAGAGTTTTTGTGCGTTCCAAAGCATGTATCGAGAAACTGAACAAACAGATCCCCCCATGTAAACACACAATTCCATGCTTGATTGAATTGCTCACTATTTGACCGGCATGTTTGACTGTTTCTACAAATGCCCAGTTGAGCTTGGAGATTGTCCAGGGCCAAAATATTCTCATATTTATTTCCCGGTTGTATTGGCAGTGTGGTATCTCGTCTAACTCATTAAGATTAAGCTCCACTGTGCAACGCCGGCTTTCTGTGGTGATGATGTGTCAAACGGCGTCACGGTTATCTGTACTGTATGATTGTGTCCAGTTGTTCAGGGGCTTCAGTCAGTTTGGGTGCTGTCACTAAAACGCAAAGTTAGTCGTGCATAGTCAACACAGATTGCAAACAATACAAAAAAACACCTGTTTTTGTGGTGGTAACACAACCAGAATGTCAATGTTTTCTTTGACAATATCACAGTGATGGGCCATCAGGGCCCGCAAGGCTTTCATTGCTGGCTTAAAAACATCGAAAACAGGATGTCAGCTAGGCTCAGAAATTTACCAGGAGGTAAAAAGACTTCTGAAGGTCGTGAGACGTAACATACAGTAAGTGTTTAAGGAAGCTGTTGGTTTAGCCAATCAGATTCCTAGTTGGCCTCTGAGCGACCGCTAGCGTGCATTGTGAAATGTCACCGGTTTCTCCTATTGGCTTGCGGGCCGTAATCCAACAAAGTGATGGCGCCAACAGCGATTGAACTTGAAGACTGAGAAGCACGAGGAAATATATTGTTGGTTTAACTGTGGGGCAGAACGGCGGCGCAGTGGTTAGCACGTGTGCGGCACAGTTCTGAGGTCATGAGATCGAACCACCTGTGTGGAGTTTGCACGTTCTCCCTGTGCTTGCGTGGGTTTTCTCCGGACGCTCCGGTTTCCTCCAACTTTCCAAAAACATGCATGTCAGGTTAAGTGGCCGGTCCAAATTGTCCCTAGGTGTGAATGGGCGAGTGAGTTGTCTGTCTAAGTGTGCCCTGCGACTGGCTGGAAACCAGTTCAGGGTGTCCCCTGCCCACTGCCTGAAGATAGCTGGGATGGGCTCCAGCACCCCTGCGACCCTACTGAGGGTAAGCGGCCCAGATAATGGATAAAGGATGGAAGGTTTAACTGTGAGATATTGGACAACTCTGAAGGGAGCAGGTCTTTCGCAACCAGGAAAATGTTTTGTCCGCCAGTTTCAGCCTAGAGGTAAGATAATAATTCCGAGCCAAAGCTTGCGTTGAGCCAAAAATGTCAATCATCACATTCTGGTCCATCCGTCATTGGTCTTTCTCAGTTTTTACCGTCTATTTTAACTTAGATTTTGTTACAAAAGGCACTTTCATTACCCAGTTTTCGAGCGGACCGCGAGAACTGGGCGCACGGTAGGGGCCGGGGTCGGCCCATATCACCTCTCCTTCACCTGAGTCCTCACTAATAAAATAAGAAATTAAACTTCCATAGCTGGTTAATACACGAACAGGGTTACTTTCAATCACTTTTGGATAACTCCAATACCAAATATGCTAATAAAAGACAAAATAAACTAAATATGAATGAAATTATGACTCACAACACGTGGTAAGCTTTCTCTCCTGGCTTTGATCTCTTTGATCTCCGGCAAAACAAACATAAAATGCGACAGAAACAAAATGAAAATAAATCCTAACAGCTTGCCAACATCATTTTTGCCGTTCCATGTATTACGTTACTCCCCAAGCCTGCACATAATTTAGTCATTTTATTCATATTTCGTTTCTTTTGTCGTTTATTAGCGTATTTGGTATTGGAGTAATCCAAAAGTAATTGAAAGTAATCCAGTTAAAGTAACCCTACCCAACCCTGCGGACGACACATTACTACTTACGACTTAAACTGAAGGCCTGGTTGTAAAATGCACAGCCCGGCAATCTAATGAATGAGATAAAAGCTGCAAAACTGTAGTTCCTATTGTCTCTTATGCAATGAGTTGAAGACGGATAAACTGCCACTGTTTCCATAATCACATTTTAACCACATCCATCTATGGAATTTGCAGATATCAACTAAAATAGTTCCTGACATTTCGATTAATTTTGGTCGTGATAGTAGGCAGGGTGAGAGAAGATTCCATTAGCCAAGGCTGTACTAGTGGAATCCATTCTCCTCTTTATTTGTACTTCTAATATGACCTGCCAGCGGCAATATACTGCAACTATTTGAATACCAGAAATATTGTCAATTTTGTTATTATCATACATCCCTCATTTACATATGGCTGGATTTGGACAAATTGGATGGATTCCAAACCCATGAAAAGAAAACCATGACATTTGGTAATCTCATCTCTCATCTCATCTCATCTCATTAGCCGTACCGCTTATCCTCATTAGGGTTGCGGGGGGGCTGGAGCCCATCCCAGTCATCTCCGGGCAGTGGGCAGGGGACACCCTGAACTGGTTGCCAGCCAATCGCAGGGCACACAGGGACAGACAACTCACTCGCTCATTCACACCTAGGGACAATTTGGACCGGCCAATTCACCTGAAATGCATGTCTTTGGAATGTGGGAGGAAACCGGAGTGCCCGGAGGAAACCCACGCAAGCACGGGGAGAACATACAAACTCCGCACAGGAAGTCTGGAGCTGGATTTGAACCCACGACAGGTTCCCATGACATGAACTGTGCCGCACAAGCGCTAACCACTGCTCCGCCGTGCTGCCCCACATTTGGTAATAGGTAACCATAATAGGCAGCACTATTTCATGTATATGCACTGGTATTTATATTTAAGTGAGATTAAACAGTAAGCTGAATCCTGCTTCACGCCAGAAATGTCAGGACCAGAACGGAAACAGGACCCACTCGCGTAACGTTACTCACAGTTTTATTGGAAAGAAGGGAAAGAATTGCACACACGATCCGGAGATCGCTGGTCGCAGGTTGCTCAGACGCAGAAGTGGTATTTCAGTGGCGAGCGATGGTGGTGTCGAGAACGGAAAAAACAGGTCAGTAGCCAGGATAGAAGAGCAAAAACGTGATCAGGGATCGGAAACAAGTCGAAAGCCAGTAGAGGACATCAAAACGTGTCATTATTCGGGGCGGGAGAACAGATGTGGTCAAGATCAAACAGATCGTAGCGGGAGACAAACAAGAGCAAAATCACGGGATAGGTGAAAAATGGCTTGCCATGTAAAAACAGAGATTCGCAGACGGAGCGACAAAAGGGGACTGACAGGATAGAGTTTAACTACTGACAGGGAGCCAATCTGCCACAAAGGCGGGGCCAATTGGGCGCCATGGCAACCGTGACTGAGGCTGGCGTCACACGGGCGGGGCCAATTGGGCGCCATGGCAACCGTGACAAGAAATTCCATTAATTTAACAAAATAAAGGATTTAAATGTTAAGCAACAAAAATGTGAACTATTATACAAAGATGCGTTTAATGGTATTTGCATCTATTTGACATAAGCTAGAGGGAGCTATCTTGCTGCTACGGGTACCCCTGTAAACCCCCCAAAAATCTTGCGAAAAGCTGGGCAAAACGAAGTAAAATGCTGTGTTTTGGTCACTTTGAGTGTCCGTAATTACCGTATTTACTAAGGCACATTGGATTATAAGGCGCACTCCCATAAAATAGACTTTTGTCATATATTTTCCATACATAAGGCGCACCAGACTATAAGGCGCTACAGTAGGAACATCAACAAAACAGATAGGTCAGTGAAACTTCATGTTCATTGAAGGACGTCAGACTGTTGAGAAGCAAATATATGTCTTAGAACACGTACAGATGTCAGTCACTGAAATACACCATGCCACGAATCATTGGAAAGCTTAAACTCTTGGAATTTAAGATATACTAACCAGTTCAAAATATACTCTTCACAGAATCATCATGATCAGTCTGAAACAAGATACCAAGCAGTGAGTCTTGCATCCATCACATTCGAAGACAATAAACACCCATGTTCTCCTTACATTTGTTAATGAAGTGCATCCAACCATGTAAAATATTTACATACTCCGAAACACGCGATAATGCCGACAAATAAAAGAAAAAATCAGCTGAGAAGCATCTCTGCATCGATGGCCGTTGCTTGTTGCTAGCTGTCTGTTTAGCCTCATAATTCCCACTTACAAATCTCAGGCTTTGTTTTACCTCGCTTAAGCCTACACGAGCCTGTAAATGCTAAAAAGGACCCGCCTCCTCTACCTACGAATAACTTTAGCCAATGGTGACCGACTCAAATGATGATTGACACATTGGTTGGGAAATTAAAAGCTGGTACTGATGCCACCCTACCTACGAACATTCGAGTTACGAACAACGGTAGATACGAACATTTTCTTCAGGATGTCGAAAAATATCCGGACAATCGGCGTGTGGCGCTGTGAGAGGTCACATAGGATGCATCCCAAAGAAGAAATCTGCTTCCTCTTACTAGTTTGTGTGGAAACATACTGTACTGTATCTCCAGAGAGCTAATAAGTGACATTTTTATTGTTTAATATTGTGCATCCATTCAATATGGTTGGTGTGAAGCGTAAAGAAGAGGCATGCTGTTTCTGTTGTAATGAAAGTGGAATAAGAAAGCTTGATGCGGTTGAGAATATGCTTGGATTGCTTTTTTTCGGGCACTTTCAACCACAGAGGAGGAAGTTGCCTAACTCTTGAAGCCCATCTTCCAAAAGTACTTTAAACTTCACTTCATTTATCTTTGTAGAGCAGATCATTTTATCAAATATTTCTTTTTCAGTACAAAAGAATACAGGTCACTTATACAAGCTATATCAACCTTAAACATACCGTCACTACAAAATATAGCACTGAAGCAACTTACGAAAAAAATCAACTTACGAACGATTGTCCGGAACCTCGTTCGTAAGTAGGGGAGCGTCTGTATACATATCCCAGCATGCACCGTGCACTAATTCTTCCACGGAGGAAAATTGAGTCCGCGGCTATAGTTGTGAGACCTGTTGTGACTGAATATTCATCCATATATCAGTCGCACTGTTTTATAAGGCGCATGGTCAGCTTTTGAAAATATTGAAGGATTTTAGGTGCGCCATATAGTGTGGAAAATACGGTACTTTTATTCATTGTTCTTTTTTTTTTGCACCCGTTTTCGGTTGCATGACACTCTACAGCACAGGTGTCGAACAGGCGGCCCGCGGGCCGGATCAGGCCCGCTAAGGGATTGAATCTGGCCCGCGAGACAACACTCAGAGAAGCGCAAGAGAAAAACAAGCTGCAGGTTGAAATATGTCAACTTGATGTTGCCAAAGCCAGGTGCCTCTCACAAAGACATTGTACTTGTATTTATTTCTCTCTCGCTCTCTTTTTTCCACCATTTTTCTCCCACTCTCTGTCTCTGTCTCTTTCACTTTCTGTGTCTCTCTTTTTCTCTTCCTTTGTGGCTCCTTGTCTCTTTCTCTCTCTATCTTTTTAACTTCTTTTGCTCTAACTTCCTTATTTCCTTTTCTCTCTTTTCTCTTTCTCTCTTCCTACCCTTCGCGCTTTCTTTTCTCTTTTCTCCCCTTCTGTCTTTCTATTTCTCTTTGGATTTCTTTCTTCCTCTCCCTTTCTTTTACCCCTCTCTCACGACTTTTTATCTCTTTTGTTTCTCACGCTCTCTCCCTCCCTCTCTTTTTTCTTTCTCTATCCCGCCCCCTCTCCTTTTCCCTCCCTCTTTCTCTTATTTCTTTATCTCTCCTTTTCTTTCTCTTTAATCTACTAGTCCGGCCCCCGACAGAATGTTTGTTCTATGGTGTGGCCCCCGAGGTAAAATGAGTTTGACACCCCTGCTCTACAGCAACATCTAGTGGTCAAATGGCATACACTGTCCCTTTAAAACTGTCTGCATACTTCAAAACCCAGACACTGCACTTATAACCATGGGTATAACAGTTCTGTGTGTCATGGCAGCAATATGAGCGTGAACAATTTCAGGTGAGCCATGAAATCATGCAAAACAGAAAACACGGGGGGACCAGAGGGGATAATTAGCGATTTGTTTATAGCCCAAAACAACAGGAACAGCAACAACACAACTGTGAAGACTCCACGAGCAAGGAAATACTGTTGGGCCATGACAGTTTTACCTTTGCATTTTTTTCCAGACCCATGTGAAGATGTTTGGATGATAATCAGCACCTTCCAATATGAGGGGATGGTCCTCAGCAGGGTTGGGTAGGGTTACTTTAACTGGATTACTTTTGGATTACTCCAATACCAAATATGCTAATAAAAGACAAAAGAAACTAAATATGAATAAAATGACTAAATTTTGTGCAGGCTTGGGGAGGAACGGAATACATGGAACGGCAAAAATGATGTTGGCAAGCTGTTTGGATTTATTTTCATTTTGTTTCTGTCGCATTTTATGGTAGTTTTGCCGGAGATCAAAGAGATCAAAGCCAGGAGAGAAAGCTTACCACGTGTTGTGAGTCATCATTGTATTCATATTTAGTTTCTTTTGTCTTTTATTAGCATATTTGGTATTGGAGTAATCCAAAAGTCATTGTGTCAAGAGACGTGGTGGCGTGGAAGGTGACCGGACCAGAACGGAGGCAGGAGGCATGAAGGGAGAACTCAAATGCGTTGACGATCCATAGGTTTTATTTAATAAAATAAAAGTCGCCCAATACTCCGAGGCAAAACAGAACAATACAGAGTTCCTCCGGCACGAACTCAACGGGACATGGCATAACAGACTAAAACAGGACAAGGCATAACAGACTAAACAGGACAAGGCATAACAGACCGGGATTGTGAAGAATGAGTAGTAATGAACCCGCAACCGCAGAGCCCACAATGCAGCCTTAAATCAGACACACAATTAGTGGAAACTGCTTCAGCTGTTGCCCAGAGGGCGGGGCAGACTGGTCACCAAGGCGACCGTGACAGAGCCCCCCTCTTAAGGGACAGCTCCCGAGGTCCCAAAAAAGAAAAAATTACAACCTCACGCCCCGGAATGGTTCGACGCTCACGATTGGGGCAACCCCGCTCCCTCCTCCGAACACGCAGGAACGGGGAGAGACAGGCGCCATCTGCGTCGGGCGGATCGGAATCGGCGCTCGGCAGGGGGGGGTCCGGCGGGCAAGCTGGACAGGGGATAACAGACAGGCAGAACTGACGAGAACAGGACAGGCAAAATCAGAGCAGAATCAGAACAGGTAAACAGGACAGGCAAAATCAGAACAGGCAAAATCAGAACGGGTAAACAGGACAGGCCTCTACAGAAGAGTCGCACTCAGGTCAGGCCGATGCAGAAGAGTCGCACTCAGGTCAGGCCGATGCAGAAGAGTCGCACTCAGGTCAGGCCGATGCAGAAGAGTCGCACTCAGGGGGTTATCAGATTCAGAAGAGTCAGACTCAGGGGGGATCAGATTCAGAAGAGTCAGACTCAGGGGGGAACAGATTCAGAAGAGTCAGACTCAGGGGGGAACAGATTCAGAAGAGTCAGACTCAGGGGGGAACAGATTCAGAAGAGTCAGACTCAAGGGGGGATCAGATTCAGAAGAGTCAGACTCAAGGGGGGATCAGATTCAGAAGAGTCAGACTCGAGGGGGGATCAGATTCAGAAGAGTCAGACTCAAGGGGGGATCAGATTCAGAAGAGTCAGACTCAAGGGGGGATCAGATTCAGAACAGACAAGACAGGACAGGAAAGACTGAACAAAATCAGTACAGGGAGACTCAATGCAGGCATGGGAGTCGAACAGGCAGGCATGGGAGTCGAACAGGCAGGCATGGGAGTCGAACAGGCAGGCTTGGGAGTCGAACTGGCAGGCTTGGGAGTCGAACAGGCAGGCTTGGGAGTCGAACAGGCAGGCTTGGGAGTCGAACAGGCAGGCTTGGGAGTCGAACAGGCAGGCTTGGGAGTCGAACAGGCAGGCTTGGGAGTCGGAGTCGGACTTGCACGCAGGGGAGAGGGAATAGCAGGCAATCGGCACGGGAGTCGGGCAGGCAGGCGTCAATTCTTCCTGGGACCCCATTCGAGGCACAGCAAGGGCCACGACGGGCGGGGCCGTGGTTCGAACGGGCAGGGAAGGCCAACTCAGTAGGCGCCTGCCAAACTGCGCACTCCAGCTCTCCCAAAGTCGCGCTGGGATCGTTCGCTGAGTTCAATTGTTGGCGGGTTCATTCTGTCAAGAGACGTGGTGGCGTGGAAGGTGACCGGACCAGAACGGAGGCAGGAGGCATGAAGGGAGAACTCAAATGCGTTGACGATCCATAGGTTTTATTTAATAAAATAAAAGTCGCCCAATACTCCGAGGCAAAACAGAACAATACAGAGTTCCTCCGGCACGAACTCAACGGGACATGGCATAACAGACTAAAACAGGACAAGGCATAACAGACTAAACAGGACAAGGCATAACAGACCGGGATTGTGAAGAATGAGTAGTAATGAACCCGCAACCGCAGAGCCCACAATGCAGCCTTAAATCAGACACACAATTAGTGGAAACTGCTTCAGCTGTTGCCCAGAGGGCGGGGCAGACTGGTCACCAAGGCGACCGTGACACATTGAAAGTAATCCAGTTAAAGTAACCCTACCCAACCCTGGTCCTCAGTCAGAAAAAGGCAGAGCACTCTCTCGGGGTCTTGCTTTAAGTGGGCACGTTCGAGTATCTTGTTCGTGAGAGGTGGAAAATGGAGTGGGGCATTGACAAATTGGATTACAATCTGCAGAGATGTGCACTGCTGATGGCTGTCATGGTGAAGAAAAAGCTAAGCCAAACACGTGATGTCCTGGGGGGGGTCTCCATTCCCACCCAAAGGGCACAGGTTTTTGCTCACTTTTGGATGGATCCAAGAAGATCAGATGGTTAAAATGTGAGTATGTGGCGAATAGTAAGGGCTATTGAATACGTATAGAATAGCCTGTGTGCTTTCCCACCAAATTTGTATAATCATCATTTTTGGGCAACATTATATCTCATCTATCTAAATGTAATCCATCTAAACTACTTTATAAATCCCAATTTGTGTGTGTGTGTTTGTATGTGATTTATAGGCTCCAAAATGGTTAAACTAATTTTTATAAAAATGCACAAAGTTGTACTTTGGCCCTCTGCGGGTGTTTTTAGCTAGGTTTTGTGTCAAGGCACCCCCAATAAATACCAACAAAATTGATAAACAACTGCTTCCGTGTACAAGTGGCTCAGAGCTGCATGTCAAGTCAAGTCATGTTTATTTGTCTAGCCCTTGATCAAAAGGAGTCTTAAAGTGCTGCACAGACCACAGATTATTGCAAACTACAGACAATTTTTACACCATTCCCTGATCTAAAACCTACATGAGGGCAAGGAAACTATGTGAATGTGTGTCAGGACCAGAATGGAAACAGGACCCAATTGCGTTCTCACAAGTTTTATTGAAGGAAAAAAGGAGGGCTGCACCCACGATCCAGTGTTCGCTGGACGCGGGAAGCAAGTCGCTCTTGTACTCAGATTGTGATCCGAACACGGAAGTGGATCTTCCGTAGCGAGCGATGGCGGTGTCAGGGACGGAAAAACGGTTCGGTAGCCGGGACTGGGAGAGCAAGGTGTGGTTAGGGTCGGAAACGAGTCGTAAGCCAGAACGGGAGAGTAGACGTAGTCGAGGACGAAAAGAGTCGTAAGCCAGGAAGGGAGAGCAGACGAGGTCAGGAGCAAAACAGGTCGTAGCCGGAGACAGACAGGAGCAAAAAAGGTACAGGTGGGAGTCAGGGTCGAAAAAGGCTTGCCTAGTATAAACTGAGGTTCGCAGACGGACTGACCACAGGGGACAGACAGGACTGGGTTCAAATACTGACAGGGAGCCAATCAGAACCCGCGGCAGTTGGCGCCAAATGAGCGGGCAAAGGTGAGTCACATCAGTAATCATGACAATGTGGTTGGCTCCCAAATGAATAACGGCACAATGCCATTTTTAACATTCACATGTTCTCAAAACCTGTGCGAATTTTGAGCTCCCAAGTGTTAACTTTTCAATGCACTCTCTTTTGAATTTAAAAAAACGAAAATGTACTTAATATGTATGGGCATGCCAAGAGGGTTAAAGCAGCTTTAGGTTGCTGGAGGCCCCAAAACTGTCAAAGTTACAGACTTTCTATGTATTAAATCTCAACTTGTCATGTGAATATGCCCATTGCAAATTTTTTGTAGCCATGAGAGATGTTCCAGCACATTTTGCTGGTGATCAGTTTAGGCTAGTATGTTAACGAGGCTAATTATATGTTTTAGGTTAATGTGAGGTGTTGATATTTGTAGTTGAATCACTCACTACAGTAACAGTTGTATGTTGTGTTTGAATTTTGAATGCTAAAAAAAGTTAATACAATGGTTTGTGAAGCCCCGACAACCTTGTGTCATAATTGCACTAATTGGAACACCTGTGGCAGCTTGATTGGCGCCAACAGCCCGGACAAGCTGATTGGTGGCCACACCCTTCTTAAGCCCCCGACTTCAGTTCAAACTTTGTCAGATCGTTGCGAGCTGTTGTGTTTTCACTCAGTGAGCGTTTCCGTCCGACTCCGTCCTTGTTGAATCTGTTTTCTGCCTGATCCCCGTTTTCGACCCATTTCTGAACCTGACTACGCCTGTTCTGCCTGCCGCCTGCCTACGATCACTATTACGAACTCGACATCGTCTCTTATCTTCAGCCCTGGTCAAACGACGTGGCATTCCCGCCTGCCTTCTTCCGACACGGAAGTGTCACCCCCGCCTTGCTCGATCCCGCTCTCCGCCAGTCCTCGAATCCAGCAATAAAGCAAGCCTAACTCTCACTCTTTTTTAATAAAATCTGAGAAACGCATGCAATTGAGTCCTGTGTCCGTTCCGGTCTGTGACACCTTGCCCAAGTAGGATGCGCCACAACGCCGAGACCAACAACGCCTGCCCAATATGCATGTCAAGTCGAGTCAAATTATGTTTTTTTGTATAGCCCGTAATCACAAAAAGTCTCAAAGGGCTGTACAGACTACAGACCATTATTACACCAATACAATTCAGATGAATAACAAGAGGGTTCAGCAAATAAGCAAAAATAAATACAACTTAGACGTTCTCCAATTTAGGGTATCCCATCTCCATGGGTATGTACTAAAAGCTTGATTAAAATGTAGTACTCCACAGTCAAGACCAAAGGAATAATCCAATTCCTACCGCAACCTTGAGGTGGAGCTCTATGAAGATTCAGATCATTGTCGGATTCCTGGTCTGGGTAGATCGCCATGTGTTTGTTTCATATTCTGATGCTATTTTATGATTTATTGAAAACAATATCATAATGTACACCCCATTATAAGTAAATTGAGAAGGACTATTATTTTTTTCTTTGGCTTGTATTTGATTTAATACAAACCAAATTACAACACCATACAAATATGCTCCGTATCAGTGTTTTCCTTTATATCTAACAGTGCCTCAAATGTATTCATATTCTCGATTGGAGCCATTGTTTTGAGTCTAATGGGCTTCTTTGAAACTGCCAGCAGCATGCTTCTGTAACAGACACTAACAAGGGCCTAAGTTGGTGAGGAAACCAAAGGATGGGGAAAAGGGCATTGATGATGATGGAGAGCTGTAATACCTTGCGGATAAACACTACACGAATTGGCCCAAACAACCCCTGGAGCTTCAGATTTCTTGCTGACCCGTGATTAGAGTGTGCTACTCGACAGATCTCCAGACACGGAAATAGAAGGACAATCGGGACGGAACAAGAAAGGTGCTGGTGCTGCCCCTCCATGTAACCTCTGTCTGTTTTAGGATATAAAAACATTCATGAACCTACCAGTACAGACCAGTGTTCCCTCTAAGCTGCGCACTGCTCGCACATTCTCAGTGCACAAGAAAATCTAGCCAGCGCACAAAAATCAGGGCTCAAAATTACTAATTAAGAAGCGACTTAAGTCAAAGTTACAGTGCATAAAGGTAAAAATACACGGGTTCCCCTGACGTTGTGTCCTAAATGCGGTATTTTGAAGTCAATGTCGAACGAAGTTGAAAAGTTAGTAGAGTTTGTCGAGAACCGGCTTCTACGGCTCGGCTCACTAAAAGGAACCGGCTCTTTCGGGTCCTAAACGGCTCTTCAGGTTGTTTTTGCTTCTTTAATCCAAACATGACCAAATATTATGTAAAACTATTCACAAAATGACAAAATGAAGAAGGGGGGAATAGAACAAAAACGAAAATAATACCAAAATGAAAAAGTAGTGAACAGCTGGGAAAAAAAGAAACAAAAGGAAGAGAAAAAAAGAAGGACAAATTTAGAATAAAGCCAGAAAAAAAGAAAAGAAAGAAACGTAGGAAAAAAGTAAATGGAGAACAAAAAGAAAAAAGTAACAGCTCGGAAAAAATAAACACAATGAGAATTCTTTTAAAGCAATTTAAAAAAAAGTAGAAAAAAAAACACGGAAAAAAGCAGAAAAAGTTTGTGTTGCATTCAAATAATTTCCAATTGTATCAAGTGAATCTTGTTGCCAACATTGTACTTCCACTAAAAAATGTGATTAAGTACAAGTCTGTATCGTGCAACCGACTAAATAAGCCCCCAAAATGTTAATATTATGCGACAAAATATATCAGGAAATAAAAAGAAATGGATATCTTGTGAAAGAATTGCAAGAACAAACGACGTTTGTAGGCCGTTCAACCTTTGCAATAGTACATGAGTCAATTCATTCAAAAGAGAAAAATAATTCTGCATTGCCGGAAACTCAGCAAAATGTAACTTGATGTCAAGTTTTGGACATGTTTGATAATGACTGAGTTGCCACACTTGGGATTATGGTTGCTCACTGTTGTTTTAAGCGTTGCTCACTGACTTTGTGTGAACGCTTAGACCCGTGGAAAATTAGAGGGAATATTGGTACAGAGTAATATTAGCCTTTGGTCTGTGGCTGACTCTGAGTAAAACAGTATACTAAAAGTACAAAAACTGTTTATTTTTTAAATTAAAAACGATTTTCATAGTTAGAAATCCTGCAGGTATTTACACAAAAAGACACTTCACATACTACGCTCAAAAATGATGTCTGCGATTTAAAAAGATTCTACTTGCTGATGCCATATTTTGCTTGTGTGGCGCGTGTAAGTACGGTGGAACCTCGGTGCTCGACCATAATCCGTTCCAGAACCCTGTTCGAAAACGGATTTGTTCGATCACCGAAATCGTTTTTCCCATTAAAAATAATGTAAATCGTTTTAATCCGTTCCATTGTCTGCCATCCTGCTGCTACGGGTAGCCCCAAAAACATTCAGAAAGGCAGGCCAGAAAAATAGAAGAAAATTGGTGCAGTTTTGTCTCTGTAGTTTGTATTCTTCCATGTGCTTAGTAGCACTCGTTTTCCAACGCACTACATCAAATATTACATAGTTTACCTTTAAGGTGATTATTCTTTTAGATCGCTGTAAATGTTAGTTATTTGGTCCAGTTGCTCAGGGGTTTTTCTTAGACTTCGTAGTAGTTGGACCAATTTCGTAACAAACATTGGGGCTACCGTTTTTTCAATAGTAGCTGCTTCACTAAAGCTTTGGGAGAAAGGTTTGTGGAGTCAATTCGTCCGAGACTTATTGATCCAGGTTGATAATTTGAAAAATAGAGGTTGGTTTAATGACGCAAGCCAAACAGATTAAAGTAATGTCAATTAATAGGTTTTGTCTTAAGACATGGATGGGCAATTTGTGGAAGGTACCTCAGGTAGTTTCATCACAGGAGTCGTTCCCTCAGCCAAATGAATATCAATTATGGCATGACCTCATTCAGTCTTTTATGACACACAGCCACCTCAGCGAGTCCTTAGGTCCGCTCAACGACTTTCTAATTAGCTTCCACATACCTCTTCTCTGGTGTGGTTTCGTTCTCTTGGCTGGCTGGCGCTTCTTGTAGGTCAGGGAGGTTAGCGAAGTCATCTTGCTCAGCCAGTCCAATTGCCAGAGACAGAACAACCATCTTTCCTTCACTGGACACAGACGACACACAAAAAAAACCAAACCAGTTCAGTGTACACACATAGAAAGACATCTCATCTCATCTCATCAGCTACACCGCTTATCCTCAGTAGGGTCGCGGGGGTGCTGGAGCCCATCCCAGCAATCATCGGGCAGTGGGCAGGGGACACCCTGAACTGGTTGCCAGCCAATCGCAGAGCACACAGGGACAGACAACACGCTAGCTCATTCACACCTAGGGACAATTTCGACCGGCCAATCCACCTGAAATGCATGTCTTTGGAATGTGGGAGGAAACCGGAGTGCCCGGAGGAAACCCACGCAAGCACGGGGAGAACATACAAACTCCGCACAGGAAGTCTGGAGCTGGATTTGAACCCACGCAGGAGGTTCCCAAGACATGAACTGTGCCGCACATGCGCTAACCACTGCGCCGCCGTGCTGCCTCATAGAAAGACATCTTTCAAATAAATGATTGATTTTGTATTTGGGACATGATCAGGAGGACACGAAACCAAACTCACATATTCATTTGAAAATTATTTCAAAACAGGTTTCCTATTATACATAAGCTTTCTCCATCAACATCTTTGATTAGCTTAAAGCAGGTGTGTCCAAAGTCCAGCCCGGGAGCCAGTTATGGCCAGTGAACCACTTTTTACTGGCCCGAAACCTCTGTCGTAAAATTAATAATATGTGACCCGCCAGTAATGTTGACCGCAGTGTAAAAATACATTTGGAAAAAAATAAATTCACCATTTCACCAGATGATAGCAGTAGCCCTTTGGATACCATGTATTGGCTTTCAGTTAAAATTTTTAGCCCACCCCATTTTCGACAACTCAACTGTAAATAAAAAAAGGAAAGATGATTGTGCGGGCCGTGTCACAGACCAGAAACGGACACAGGACTCAATAGTGCACGTTTCTCGGTTTTTATTTGAAAAGAGGGAGAGTAAGGCTTGCTTGTTTGATCCGGGGACTGACAATCGGCAATCATGACAGGCCACTCTTTCAAGGATAAGTGGAAATTCGTCTGCCTAATTTGCCATGATACTGTAGCTGTTTCCAAAGAATACAATATAAAGATGGACTGCCAGATGAAACTGGATAAACTGGAAACGAACGCTTCGAAAAGTTGACTGGAAGCTGTTTTAACGACATAGTAGCGCTTTTTTTACGAGACCCTGCGAGTTATGTATAGCCAGTCGCAGGTCATATACATAATAAATATATTATTTTTCTTGTTAACATCATGATTATTGAATGATAGAACCGGGGAGGGTTCTCAGTTAGTTTATTTTGACAATAAAGACAGCACAAAATTTAGGCACTAAAATGATTTTCGAAAAATAAATAACTCATACGAAAAAATACATAGAAAAAGTCGATAGTCAAACCCATAAAAAATTCTCCACAGTATTACAGAAATATATATATACTGCATAACAATGTCAGCAAAACATCTAAAATATCTTCCATTGAAAACAAGGTCAGTAAAAAGCTCTGTTGCCATGGTGACAACATATAAACAGGTTTTTGTTCAGGAACAGTAACATGTTTACATTTTTGATTGCAGCTCATTGCTCTTTGCAGGGTGAGCTTCTGTCACGTGTTTATGTAAAATTATGGTGCTGCCACAGTAGCAGACCACTTCACACACAGATAACATTTTTCATTGTCCTTTTCTGTACTGTAGTTAAAAAAGTCCACACAGCACTGCACTTCCTGTTTGCCTCTGCCATTTTTAGCTTTTGGCTGTCTAAAATTATCGTTTCCCTCTCTTCTGTCTGGCAGGCTGGATGCAGCAGGCCAGCCGGTGTCCAGGTAAGGAGAGGGACAAGTCAAGTAGTCATAAAAGTGTTTGTTACTCACTTAATTAGGCATAGATAGAAGAGAGTTACAGAAAGTGCTGGCTGAAAGAAAGAGTGGGCTACCAACAACACAGCGCTTTGAAAATTTTTGTGAGCGAAGTATCGATCTAAGTGCAAATACAATACGTAGAATAATTCAATTTGAGCTGCTTTATATTATTAAGAGCTTTGGGTCACCTTCAAAAGCAAAATCCTCTCTGAAAACACAGAATTCCGGAACATTCTTGCTCAATAATTCCTTTCTTGGAAGAGTTGTGTTTTTGTAGACTAGGTGTCTTAATTCTCATGGAAAACAATCTTCATCTAAATTACTATTACTATCATTTTTTTAAATAAGGCAACACCATATTGTCTAAAATAAGATTATATTGATGCCTTTAGTTTTTTTTTGAAAAGGCAGGATATTTCTCCTTTTATTGAAGGTCTGTTTTCTTTTACATAATTGTGACATTATTCAAGGAGCAAGGTTGATGATATCGATAATTGGACTGATCTGCCCATGCCTACTGCCCAGGGTTGGGTAGGGTTACTTTAACTGGATTACTTTCAATTACTTTTGGATTACTCCAATACCAAATATGCTAATAAAAGACAAAAGACACTAAAGATGAATAAAATGACTAAATTTTGTGCAGTTTTGGGGAGTAACGGAATGCACGGAACGGCAAAAATGATGTTGGCAAGCTGTTTGGATTTATTTTCATTTTGTTTCTGTCGCATTTTATGTTAGTTTTGCCCGAGATCAAAGAGATCAAAGCCAGGAGAGAAAGCTTACCACGTGTTGTGAGTCATCATTTTATTCATACTTGGTTTATTTTGTCTTTATTAGCATATTTGGTATTAGAGTTATCCAAAAGTAATTGAAAGTAATCCAGTTAAAGTAACCAACCCTACCCAACCCTGCTACTGCCCACTACCTGAAGACGGCCGGTATGGGCTCCAGCACCCCCGCTACCCTAGTCGTGGACTGATCAAATCAACGCATCTTTGTGTAGTGCAACCTGAAACGAGTGCTACAAAGCACAAAGAACACTACAAAATATATGGAGACCTATCGCGAAAGAACCTCACCATGAGTTCAACTTTTGTAACCAGCCATATACATAATACAGACGCTGCCCTACTTACGAACGATTGTTCGTAAGTTGAATTTGTTCGTAAGTTGCTTCAGTGCTAAATTTTGTACGGAATGTATGTTTGTTTATATAAGTATGTTTAAGGCTTGTATAAGTAAGCTGTCTTGTTTTGTACTAAAAAAATGAACTTTCAATGAAATAATATGCTCTATAAGGATAACTTACTTTTGGAAGATGAGCTTCAAGAGTTAGGCGACTTCCTCCTCCGTGGTAGAAAGTGGTCGAAAAAAAGCGATCCATCCATTTTCTCAACCGCATCGAGCTTCCTTATTCCACTTTAATTTCAAAATAAACGGATCGCCTCTTCTTTACACCACCCATATTGGATGGATGCACGAGATATTAAACATTAAAAATGTCAAAATTCTTAGCGCGCTGGTGACACAGTATAGTATGTTTACACACGAACTAGGAAGAGGAAGCGGATTTCTTCTTCTGAGTACTAGGCGAACTCTCACAGCACCACACGCCCGTAGCAATGGAACGAAGCACAATACAAAATTTAACTCACAGCAATGTCCGGATATTTTCCGACATCCCCAAAAAATGTTCGTATCTTCCGTTTTTCGTAACGCGAATGTTCGTAAGTAGGGAGCATCTGTACTAACATCGTTTTTTATTGTTTTGTTTGTTTGTTTTTTTTTTTATACATTTTACGAAGATTATGGATTTATGTACATTCGAAAAATACACACATTATATTAAATTGATCAATAAAAATGAAGTTTGGTTGTCACGTCTGGCCATGGCGCCCAGTTGGTCCCAGCTGGGTGGTGCCGGATTCTGGCGTGGTTGCCTCGGCGCCCAATTGGCCCCACCCATGGACACCGACTGAGGCACATTGACTGATTGCGTTTGGAGTACTAAACGCGTTCCTTCTATCTGTTCTTTGCCGGCGCGTTTGTTAAACTTTGTGAACCTTCTGTGAGATTTCTGTAAGTTCTGTTTGACTCTGAGAAATGCCTAGTCTGTAAATTTGCCAGCGTTTGATCCTGTTCTGTTTTTGGTCTCATCCGTTTGTTTTTAGACATTCTTTTCTTTTGAGTGGATTTCTAATTCACTCCTGCGACCATCGATTCCCGGATCGATTGTGCGCCAACCTCTTCTTTCCCCAATAAATTGTGAGTCCGCGAATGGGTCCTTATTTCCTGTTTCCCGCTCCGCAACGTGACGCTGGTATGGAATAATGATTGAGAAAATATTTTTTTTCAGGTTTTCATTTTGATTGTGGTATTTCTGGAAGGTCAGTTTTAATTGATAACATAGTGTCACTTTGATATTCACAGGAGGGTTTCATTGTTATTGGTTAAAATAGCAGGTCCGTTCTTTGACTTTTATATTGGCTCAGTAGATTTAAGGACAAAACTAATATCCTGTATTTTTCTTTAGGGGAATCAAAGTTCGTCATCAATATTTATGTCGACAATATATTGTGGGGGAGTAAGGGGAGAGGGGTGTTTGGCGATTGTGCAAGGACTCCCAGCCAGAATTATGGCAGAGGTTTTTCTTTGTCATACTGAATTGAAAAAACAAAATAAATTGTAAGATTTTGAGAAAAGTCATGTAAGTGTTGGGGACAAAATACTTCAGGGTTACCGTGGATCTTAGAAAACTCTTAAAATACATTGAATTTACTATTGTAAAAAAAGGCCTTAATTGGCATTAAATTGTCTTGAAACCAATCTTGAACATTTTAAAAATATGAAGACATTTTTAAGATTTATATTTGTCTGAACTAAAAATATTTAAAACATTTATCAATTGTGGGCAGCACGGCGGCGCAGTGGTTAGCGCATGTGCGGCACAGTTCATGTCATGGGAACCTCCTGCGTCGGTTCAAATCGAGCTCCAGACTTCCTGTGCGGAGTTTGTATGTTCTCCCCGTGCTTGCGTGGGTTTCCTCCCACATTCCAAAAACATGCATTTCAGGTGAATTGGCCGGTACAAATTGTCCCTAGGTGTGAATGAGCGAGTGAGTTGTCTGTCCCCGTGTGCCCTGCGATTGGCTGGCAACCAGTCCAGGGTGTCCCCTGCCCACTGCCCGACCCTACTGAGGATAAGCGATGCAGCTAATGAGATGAGATGAGATGAGATTTATCAATTGTCTTTTTTAATAATTCACAGATTTACTTCTTTATAGATCATATAAACCTTAAACATACATTGCATACAAAACATAGCACTGAAGCAACTTATCAACAAATTCAACTTTCGTTAGTGAGTGGGGCAGCGTCTGTAAATGCAGGAGCAACCCTGATACTTTCTATTTCCAAGGTTTTCTTTTGTTCACGGTAGTAAAAAGCAGAATCAGCCAAGGATAAATTGCATGGATTTTTCTTCAGCCACACATTTCCCAACACATCTTTAACCTTGCAACGTTTTCGTGTAAGAAACAGGAAAGTCATTTCGAGTTGTTTGGGTTGTTGAATTAATGGGGAGTATTTTGTATTAGTGTCACTAAAAATAAAACTATAGGATATTTGTTTTGCTGTAGCAGGGTTGGGTAGGGTTACTTTAACTTGATTACTTTCAATTCCTTTTGGATTACTCCAATACCAAATATGCAAATAAAAGACAACAGCAACTAAATATGAATAAAATTATGACTCACAACACGTAGTAAGCTTTCTCTCCTGGCTTTGATCTCTTTGATCTCCGGCAAAACTAACATAAAATGCGACAGAAATAAAATGAAAATAAATCCAAACAGCTTGCCAACATCATTTTTGCAGTTCCATGTATTCCGTTACTCCCCAAGCCTGCACAAAATCTAGTACTTTTATTCATATTTAGTTTCTTTTAAAGTGGCTCATAGCTCTCAAAAATATAAATCAGCTGAAAAATGAATTATTTTACATATTGCATTTGCACTGAATATTATCGTTCGGTAATTTTGTATTAGTGGTGTAGAGAGACGACTCGCTACTCTACGCTTCGTTTATTGCTAATTCACTGCTTCATGGATTTTGAATCCAAATGAGTTGTATTTATTGTCGTTGATATCAACATAGCGTGCATTGTGTTCTGTAGAAGACAGCACAAGGTTGGTGTGACTGTGCGTGACCGTGATAGGCTGGTTTATGTTGTCAGCCACACAGCGAGGCGGGCGCACAGTCAATCCATCCAACCCTCTCACCATAACTCCCCAAAACAAACCTCGGAGCACGGCTAAAGCTAAAGCTAGTATTTCAGCTACTCGTTACATTGAATAGAAATGTAATTTAATTGGAGCCTGAGGAAAGTCAGAAGAGCACAAACAAATTATGATCACCAGCGGTGCTTTGTAGATTGTTATCGGATTCGGGAAGTGACTGAAGGGGCGTCCGGGGCTATGGTCTGGCCTAATGCTACGGCTAAGCTAATAACTCCCTCAAGCCACCCTTGCTAAGTCTGTATCCAACCAACGGTAGGGACGAATGTATTTTAATACTCACAGAGACCCGGCTCAACTTGAAGATACCCGATGCTAGCGTGCAGCTGGCCAGCAACTCTCTAAATTGCTTTCTTGCACTGAATGGAGAAACCCTCTAATTCTGTTGTACTTTGTATCATGACAATATAGGCTATTCATTCAATGGCAATTCTGTGTTTTTTGTTTTTATTTGTAGATATATAGTTGTTATTTTGTAACAGTCGTAAAGTGGTACAGTCGGGCGGCATTAGCTTAGGAGGTAGAGCGCTTGTCTTGGGATCAAGAGGTCGATTCCGTGTTATATGCCGAAGTGTCGTTGGGCAAGACACTGAAACCCTAATGCCCTCGATAGGCCGGTAGTTGCCTTGCATGGCTGACGCTGCTATCGGTATGTGAGTGTGTGTGAATGGGTAAATGTGAATCACATTGTAAAGTGCTTTGGGAGGTCTTCATTGACTTGAAAAGCGCTATATAAATGCAGACCATTTACATTACCGTGTACACTCTTAGTTGGTAATGTCCCTACTGAACTGTTTTTGTGTTTTTTTGCACCAATTTCCATTTTACCATCTTTTTAGCACACTTTGGATTTCCTCCTTAACATGAGACTTTTTGTTGGTGATATATTGACAGCCAGAAAACACATTAGCCCTTGAAAGCCTGCGGCCCACTGAGGAGCTGTAAACAGTAGCAGCACGGGCCTTTCAATAAGGGGAATGGATCCGTACAGATGACCAGAAACGATACGTGCACATCAGCCGTAGGGTGCAGAAATCATTCCCATGACAGCCGTTCTATTGATTTGAAACGAAACAGTGAGGTTTAAAGATGCGTGTGGCAGAGGTGGAGTCACTTGGTTGTGCGGCCACCTCTGGTTATTTATGCCCCCCTGACTGCAACGGTACTTCGCTAATCTACTGTGTGTCCCCACCTCAGGCTCTACAACTGATGTGTTTTGGATTCATGAGTTTCTGGGACAAAAGGGACATGCCACCTCCCTATACACTGTATATGCGGCCGGCGATGATTCACATAAGTGAAGAGGTCAGTGGCCTCAAGACACCGCTGACAGAAGATGTGCAGGGTTTACGGGAGCCACAGGCATGTTTATGTGTGCGTCTATTCATGGTTAGTGGAGGAGGGGGCATTTATGTGGAGCTGCTTTGTGCGGCATATCCTCTTCAGTGTTGGGACTAACACATAACAAAGGAACGCGTTCCTGGAACGCAATTACTTTTCTTTATAGTAAATCAAATGTAGTAACTCTCCTTTCATTAATACATTGTGCTAATGACCTTATCTTTGCTACCGTAAATTACGGACTGCATACCCCATCTGATTAAAAGCTCCATGCTCAAATGTAAAAACAAAATTCAATTTAGTCTTTGTACAAGCCGCATCAGATTTTAATTCGCCAAGGGAATTTCACCTCGATGCCTTTGTCTGCTTTGCCCTTGCACACTTGAAGCTCTACTTCAGGTTGTTTACAAGACATGTTTTCGGATCGTGGGACTGTTCAAGTCGGAGACTATTGGAGTGATTATGATAATTAGCACATATTTACAACTATGTCAAAAGAAAACAGGAATCAGGGCTGCGTCGCGTAAAATGTGACCCCTTTTTTTCTAGTGGACAGCGCTAGGGCAACCATTCTGTGGAAAATTGTGCCTGATTGCAAAACAGCCGCGGTTTTTCTGCTGTCGTCATTTGTGGCTGTTGCGGTATTGGACAGAAATGAATTCTCTTGTCATCACTCCTCGAGAATTAAAGGAAACTACTGACCTGACAATGACTCCAAGGATACGGACAGACAACAGAAGACGTTTTGTGTCATGATTGCTGATTGAGGGCCCCTGTGACTGCCCAATTGGCGCCAACAGCCCTGAGAGCTGATTGGCTAAGAGATTCCTCTTAAACACCCGGCTTTCAAGAGGACGCCGTCAGATCGTTGCGACCCTATGCTCCCAGCTAGGCAAGCTTATTCCGTCCGGCATTTTTCCTCTGCCTAATACCCGTTGCCGACCTGTTTCTGGACTCGATTTTGCCCTGTTCTGCCATTCCGACATCCGTTTTTCCCTGCTACCTGCCTGACACCTGTTGCCGACCTCGTTTCCGAACTCAATACCGCCCTTGCTCTCCCGTCCCGGCTAACGACTAGTACTCCTGCAAATCTACGATCATCCTCGATCGACACGGAAGTGCCACTTCCGCGTTTCCAGCCACCTGCTACCTGTGTCCGTCGATCCTTGGATCGTGGAAGCAAGACCTGCTCTCGTGACATTTTGATAGAACTCAGATTTTTTTTGTAACAAACTATGTTTTTCAGTAACGCAACCAACTGATACTATGGATTTAATCAGAGAAGTTGGATAAATACCCATAGAAGAGAAAGAATTTCATGATTTTTGACATCAGGAGTGTCTTAGCAGCACTTACAAGAAGGATTTGACGTCCAGCCCCCTGTTGCGGATCTGTTCCATCATGTGATCCCAGCTGCCTGGATTTGACCTTGAGCGGCCGGCCCCGCCACCTCTGTACCTGGAGGCCCCAGCCGTACTACCCCGGACCCCTCGCGGGCCCCCACGGTGTCCCCCAGCGCCTGGTCCTGTGTGCAGTTGGCCCAGGCTTTGCGAGGTGACTGGGGGGTCGTTAGGACCCGGAGGGGGCTGGTGGGTGAGGGGCTGTTGGAGACTCTGTTGACGGACCAGGGGCCGGGGGCGTGCCACCGCCGAGGATGGGATGTGCTCCAGTGTGGAGGTAGTTGAAAGGGAGGCGTCGCCAAAGCTGAGCAGAGAAACAAGATACAAACGATCATTAGAAACAAGGTCTGGGGAAATGATGACGGGATTGAGAATAAAGCTGTGGATTAAAGCGGATGAATAAAAAGTGATGGGAAGAAGTGACATATATCTCGTAAAACTCGTTCATTGACATTGTCAGTGACATTGTCAGCTCTTGATGCTAAAGATGCGCTTTCACTGGGTTGACAATAAAAAGTTACATTTCATCTACTGGAAATAGTAAATGAAGCCCTTAGTGCTTTAGGCATGGTGTGTTGAAATTTTATACAGAGGACCAATTATTCAAATAATAGGTTTTTTTTCAGAATTTTGGGTTAGTTATCTTGCATATTGCTTGGAACAAAAGCTGACTTTGAGTCACTTGGGGCGGCATTAGCTCGGGAGGTAGAGCGCTCGTCATGGGATCAAGAGATCGCAGGTTCGATTCCCGGCTCTTCTGTGCTATATGTCGAAGTGTCCTTGGGCAAGACACTGAATCCCTAATGCCCCCAATAAGCAGGTTGGATGGCTGACTCCCTATTCGTGTGTGAGTGTGTGTGTGATTGGGTAAGTGTAAAAACACATTGTAAAGCGCTTTGGGAGGTCTTCATTGACTTGAAAAGCGCTATATAAATGCAGACCATTTACATTCATTTCATTTACTTGGTTTGCTAGAACAAGCTTTAAGACTTTTCATAATAAAGGGCTATACAGATTAATAGACTTGACTTTACTAAAAAATGACAAACAGGCAACTTTGGACATCCCTGATCTATGTGTAGATCTCTCCCAGTTGTCAGACTATTCATATTTAATGTAAGAATCAAGAAATTATGAAGTTGCATCCAAATAATATTCATAGCTAGCTTTACCAAATAGTTTATGACTAAAACTCTCAGCATGTGAATTTAAACACTTACCACAAAGTTAATTCCAATTATGTCACACTACCTGAGTCTGCATATAATGAAGTGTAGCAATCTAACTGGTACACTGCTCACGAGGGACATAATTTGAAAAGAGATATTGCGGTTAAGTATTCAAAAGGCCACAATATTGTTGTGTTCATGTCACAGTTGTAGAGATATTCTCTGACTGTATACAGGAACCCCCTGGGACAGAAATTTCTTCCCTGTTTGCATTCTCGTGACAAGTACCTCCAAAAGAAAACTCTTTGTTCTAACTGGCTGCGTTACTTGTGTTGATTGAATTACTGGAGCCAACTGATGAATTTTCCATTGTAATAAATCAATCTATGGCTGTGTTCTCGCCAGAGAGGGGCACAGGGGGAGGGTCCGTTTGGGTGGATACAAGTCACGCCGTAAAGCACATGTGTCAAACTCCCGGCCCGCGGGCCACGTCCAGCCCGCCGTGTAATAATATCAGGCCCGCAAGACCATTTTACAATATTGTTATTGATAGCCCGTCAATATGAACAACGCCGTCCCATCCCTGGACATCATATTCTGACGTTTAAGTCACTGTACCTATTCTTTCATATATGACGTATACTATACTATATACCAGGGGTCGGGAACCTATGGCTCGCAAGCCAGATATAGCTCTTTCTATGAGTACCTATGGCTCAGAGACAAATTTAATTGCATGCAAATTTTCTCCATTTCGTTCAAAACTTGAACCATTGATCCTGTTCAGATACACGCAAAGCCAAACCAAAGCTGAATAAAAAGGCAGTACTTTTCAGAATATATAGGGCACGTTTTCACTAGAATTTACAGTCAAGGTGTCACACAAACAAAACTAGTTTTGGCTGTACAACGCTAAAGAATCCTTTATATAAAAGCTCAATATATAATCTGTGTTCAGTGTTCAGATACTTTTTGATGAATCCACGGAACAAATTGTAAATACGCCAAAACACCGGAAGAGAACTTAAAGTTATTTAATTGGGTGAGTGGGAGGGATGGGTGGAGCTATGCAAAGAGTGCAAGCACTCCTTCCCTTCTCTCGCCCTAATCCGTCTGCGCCAAAGGTAAGCACATCAGGCTCCCTGTTCTTAGAATGTTGTGACGTTTTTACAAAATAATTTGTGTAGCATTTTCATATTTCTACTTTTGACAGGAGATAAAAGGAGAAGGAGAGCAAAATCTTTTGGGATATGTAAGTTTTTTTTTATATAAACATTGACATAGGAGCAAAGGAATTTTAATGTTATTTTAATGTTAAGTTGTTTAAGTTAAGTTCTAAGTTGTATAATTTAACAAGATATTTTTATCTACAGCAAAATAAAAAATACTGTTTTGAATTTTGGCCCCCGTGTGTAATTGAGTTTGACATCCCTGCCGTAAAAGGTGGATGCACCTACCCCTCAGTCTCTCGTATACCTGTCGGACGATGGGCAAACTCTGGCTCTTCCAGCCATGGATTACCATCCTCCCTCCCCCCTCTGGGTAAAGGGCCCACAAGATTGTTAGATAACGCGTTTGCCCCCAAATGCTTCCTGCCGCATGCCAAGCAGTGACTCACAAACCCATCAAGGTAACTTAGCCACAAAATGCACAATATGCTGGCTGGTTTTGGCATAACGGTTAAGTTTAGTACGCATTTGCAAGGACAATTTCTCAAATAAAACACAATATATACAATTTTGTTTCCAAGTTAAGTAAATTACTAGGCGATTACTCTCACAGTCGGTTGTTTTGATTGATACCAATTCGATACAGATAATTTTTGCTTGGACATACCATGATCATTGAATAGTTGAACTCTCACATTTGAGTTATTTAGTATATATGATAAAACAGCACAAATATTTTAGGCACTAAAAATGTTTCATTTTTTTGACAAATAACTGCAATTCAAACTAACCCTATAAAAATAAATAGATATCTTTCTATTACAACATATTCAGAACAAAAGCCGAGTCAAATAAAAAGGCAGCAATGTAACAAGAACGCAAATATAAAAATGTCGAGACGTCAGAAAGTTCAAATAGTGTAAACAGTTCAATCTAAAAGCCTTTACCAGTATAAAAATGAATCACCTATACATCAACAACTCTTACACAGTAAAAGTCAACAGCGTAAAAAAGAAGAATCAACGGCAATGGAAGAACAAGTCTTTTTGGCTCACTTGACATAGTTACAATGGATTTACAGATTTTTGTTCAGGAACAGCAATGTGTTTATATTTTTGGTTGCACTCTCTTTGTAGTGGGAACCTTTTTCATGTGTTTATGTAAATTTGTCACAGTAGCAGACCACTTTACCACACAACTGACACCAGGCATTGTCCTTCTCAGTTGTTGAAAAAAAAAAGTCGATACCGGGCTGCACTGTCATATTTGGCTTCTGATAAGGCTGTGCCCTGTCTTCTGCCTAGCCAGCAAGATGCAGCAGCAGGCCAGGTCGGGAGAGGTGCTAAAAGTGTGCCTGTCAGTCACACAAACAGGCATAAACTGAAAGAGTGACCGAGGGCGCTGGCTAAGAGAGAGAAGGGGTTTTTACCTATACCTGTAGAACCAGCGCCTTGCGGAAATTGGTAGAGGGGTGAAGCATTTTCCAAGTTCTTGCTTAATATCACCCTTATTGTTTGGTTCTCTGACTTACTTGCTCATTTTTCCTCATGTTTATACTCTTCCAAGTTCAATTTTTTCTCCTTTTCTATCTAATTACTTGAACATGACCAATTACTAGGCGATTACTCTCACAGTCGTGCAGGGTTGGGCAGAGTTACTTTAACTGGATTACTTTCAATTACTTTTGGATTACTCCAATAGCAAATATGGTAATAAAAGACAAAAGAAACTAAATATGAATAAAATTACTAAATTTTGTGCAGGCTTGGGGAGTAACGGAACACATGGAACAGCAGAAATGATGTTGGCAAGCTGTTTGGATTTATTTTCATTTTGTTTCTGTCGCATTTGATGTTAGTTTTGCCGGAGATCAAAGAGATCAAAGCCAGGAGAGAAAGCTTACCACGTGTTGTGAGTCATCATTTTATTCATATTTAGTTTCTTTTGTCTTTTATTAGCATATTTGGTATTGGAGCAATCCAAAAGTAATTGAAAGTAATCCAGTGAAAGTAACCCTACCCAACCCTGCAGTCGTGTTATTACGCTTTAACGTCTCCTCAGTCACTGATGTTTGCTGTCTGAAGGCTTGTAACTCGTAGAGAGGTGTAAACAACACTGTCTTTAGCTAACGCTGTCCAGGATTTACTGTTTGAACTTGTGTTTTGCAGGGCTTTACAGAATTAACTCTGCTTTATCTTTGTTGGGTAGAATGGAGATGAACAGCCTGGGGCGAAAAGCATTGCCGGGTCATTTATTGGGTCACTCGCAGTGCATGATAGTATATTGTCCTATGCATGCATGCATGGCAGCTCCACGTACACATTCAAACTACTACCGTAAATTCCGGACTATAAGCCGCTACTTTTTTCCCTAACTTTCAACCCTGCGGCTTATTCAGTGATGCGGCCAATTTACGTAATTTTTCTAACGGCCGCTGGCGGCGTTCGAGTGTTGCTACCATTAACTGCCCTGTCAAAGCTATATTATTATTATTAAGTGGGGACCGCTAAAGGTGAGGGACAGACAAGGAAAGAAGAGGGGGTAAAAAGTTGGTTAAAGAAAAAGGAGTTGCGTGAGTTAATGAGTTCATCTGATATATTTTTCCCACCCTTACCTTTGGAAATATACCCTTTTTTCCTTGGATTACTTTCAACGGGACCCGGACACTGCAGGTCTGCTTCAAACCTTAAGTACCGGTATCATTTTTTGTTCATTTTGCCGGCTGTGATTTTTAGACTGTGGACTTTAATTAAGGACAATTAGTTTCAATCACGGGCCTTGAAGTCGGGTTTGGGTTAATTTTGTGTTTGTGTTACATGTTTAAATGTGGGCGCATGCGGCTTATATACAGGTGCGGCTTGTGTATGTACAAAATCGGTTTTCCTCTTAAAATGTGGTGGGTGCGGCTTATAATCGGGTGCGCTCTATAGTCCAGAATTTACGGTACATTGAATTGAGTGTGAGTGTTGTCTTTGAGTGGAGGGAAAAGATAATTTTTATTAGTGAGAATAATGAAAGTAAACCGATGAAGTAACTAAAGCTTTTGTTACACAGAATGAAAAATGGCTTACAGCTGCAGTACATTGTATTGTAAGAGAGTATGTTGTTGAATGAATCTAGCAACCTATGTGTTCTATGTCATAGACATGTTTTAGTGACATGTAATCTACATAGTACTTAA
The DNA here is from genome assembly GCF_059441175.1 of Urocampus carinirostris. Classification (NCBI taxonomy): domain Eukaryota; kingdom Metazoa; phylum Chordata; class Actinopteri; order Syngnathiformes; family Syngnathidae; genus Urocampus; species Urocampus carinirostris. Next base: position 12,439,479 of record NC_142352.1, read on the forward strand.
AATCATAGTACTTAAAAAATCTGAAGAATGAGTCATCTTTTTGTACCCAGCGAATGACAAATATAGACACATTAATCTAAGGCCTGCTGAAATGCATTGCAATAAAGACAACAACATAAAAACCTTCATTTAAAAAAATACAGAAAAAGATTGAGTAGTACTGTCCAAAATGAAATATTTAAATGGACCGTGTGTATTATTTGACCACTAGGTGTTGCTCTATGGTGTAGTGCAAACGGAATAAGCGCTAAAAAGCACAAGGGAGAAAACAAACTTTTCATTTTCTTTGCCCAGCCGATTTTGGGTAGCTGTCACGGTTCCCATGGTGCCCAATTGGCCCCGCCCGTGTGGCGCCAGCTGCAGCTTGTTGACAGATTGGCTCCCTGTCAATATTTAAACTCTGTCCTGTCAGTCCCTTTTTGTCAGTCCGTCTGCGAATCTCTGTTTTTACATGACAAGCCCTTTTTCGCCTGTGTCGTTTTTTGGCTCCTGTTTGTCTCCCGCTACGATCTGTTTTGATCTCGACCACGTCTGCTCTGCGTCCCAAATTACGACCTGTTTGATCTTGACCACGTCTGTTCTCCCGTCCCAAATAACGATCTGTTTTTGATCTTGACCACGTCTACGCTCCTCTCCTGGCTTTCGACTTGTTTCCGATCCCGACCACGTTTTTGCTCTCCTATCCCGGCTACTGACCTGTTTTTTCCACTCCCGACACCGCCATTGCTCGCCACGGAAGTGCCACTTCCCCGTTCAGAGCGACCTGCTCCCCGCGACCAGCGATCACCGGGTATGCAATTCTTTCCCTTCTTCTTAATAAAACTGTGAGGAACGTTACGTGGGTCCTGTTTCCGTTCTGGTCCTGACAGTAGCAGCAAGATGGCGGACAGTTTTGTCAGCTTCATTGAGGTGAGGCTCATATTATGTAAAATATATGCTATTTTCTAAACCTACAATGATTTTAAAAACAACAACACACATGTATATGATTGTTTGTGTATTCTTGCTTTTTATTTAAAGTCATATTGTTATTTTTAAATGATTGAAGTTTTTGATTACACTGACAATTAACGGATATGTGATATCCTCTTGTGCAGCACCGCAGCGCAGTGCTTAGGGCGTGTGCGGCACAGTTCTGAGGTCATGAGATCGAACCTTCCTGTTTAGAGTTTGCATGTTCTCCCCGTGCTTGCGTGGGTTTCTTTCGGGCACTCTGGTTTCCTCCCACATTCCAAAAACATACATGTCAAGTTAATTGGCTGGTTCAAATTGTCCCTAGGTATGGATGAGCAAGTGAGGTGTCTTTCTCTATGTGCCCTGAGACTGGCCGGCAACCAGTTCAGGGTGTCCCCTGCCGACTGCACGAAGACACCTGGGATGGGCTCCAGCACCACCGTGACCCTACTGAGGATACTCTTCATTCCTTTGACTATTTGATCTGAACTCTCACATAGCCTCCTCTAACAATGTGATCCAGTTTTACTAACTCCCTGAGACTGAATAGCAAAATGTTTCCGGTTAATCCCGTTGCATCTGAATTTTACTTTTGGTGGTTCTCAAATAAATTTACAAGGTTTAAAACACACTTAGATTCAATAGCTTATGAATGAAGTTGACCTCAGGAAGTCAGATGGTGTGTCATTCTCAACAGAATCCACTGCCTCCAACTTATGAACTCATTTTGATAGTTGGCTAATACAGTGGAATCTCGGTTTTTGAACGCCTCTCAGTTCTGACAAATCGGTTTTCGACCAAAAATTTAGAGAAATTCTTGCTTTGCTGTTCGGTCAAAAAAACAGAGTTCGAATGCCGGTACGCTAGGGTGCGATGCTGAGCGGCGTACGGGTGTTTTAACCCCTGATTATGCCTCCGAAGAAGGTCGGTGCAAGCAGGACAGGTGAAAAAAGACAAGTTGTTCGTACAACTATTGCCTTTAAGAAAGACATAATAGCTAAATATGAAAGAGGTGTACGAATTTCTGATCTTGCTAGTGAATACAGCATGGCTAAATCTACTATCAGTACGATAGTAAAGAATAAGGAGGCTGTGAAATCGAGTGGAGGTTAACGCTCTAAGCAAGCAACTGCCGCAAGTTTTGGAAGAGGTTGAAAAACTTTTGATGATTTTTCTCTCCCCACCGTCCACCACAAAGGTAAGAAATCCTATTCATAATCCTTTTTTTAATTTTTACACGTTCATGTTAGTGTAACAGAAGATTACGATAACGTGAACGTACGATTAGCCTGGGTTAGGTTTATTTACGTAAAACATTCAGGGCGTTGGAACGGAGCCGCCTTTTCAATGAACAACTCACCACTTTTTGTGGAGACCCGGGTGCTAAATGACGTGTCAACGATCAGATTTTTTATTTTTACACGTTCATGTAATCTTTCGTACGGAAGATTACGCTAACGCGAACGTACGATTAGCCTGGGTTAGCTTCATGTTTACGTTCATGGTAAACATTCAGGGTGTTGGAACGGATTAAAACGATTTTACATTACTTTTAATGGGAATAACGATTTCGGTGATTGAACAAATCGGTTTTCGAACAGGGTTCTGGAGCGGATTATGGTCGAGAACCGAGGTTCCACTGTATTGCTAAAATAGATATATACAGCATGTGATATTCCTTTTAAAGCTTATACAAGGCTTTTCTTTTTTTGCGACTCCAATTTTTTGTTGTTTGTTCTTTTTGTCCAATATTACTCTTACTTTTGGATTGCCGACCCCTGGTCTATACAATCAGAATGCACAATTAAATCCATGAAGTTGCCTTAAAGAAACCGCAAAACAGCAAGGGATTACTGTATTCAAATTAATGATCGACACTTACTTGCTAAAGCGCAGGCCTCCTGCCTGCATGTGGCTCTGGACCGTCTGCCAACGCCCAGCCCGGCTGCCCCCAGTCAGCATGCTTCGAATGCTGTCACTGCGACTGGGCCCTTCCCCGGCCCCTGAGCAAGCACCGACAGCTCCGTTGCCGGCCCCCGGCCAGGGTCCAGCTGCGCCCCGCCCGCTCTTATCCGCAGCCCCGCTGAGACGGACAAACACCAGGGAAGGATACGAACGGGGACGATGGACGGACAGGATAAGGACAAAGTTGTAGAGCGGTGAGCGTCACCTCCAATGTTATTTTATACTGAGCAAAATTGTCTTTTAAGAAAAAATATGAAAAAAAACATGGCCTGCCACAAAACTGCATTTCCCACAATGCTTCTCAACTACTATATCTGCAAAGTAAAGGCTCAGCACCGCTACACGCCAGTGTATCCATATTAATGAGTAGAATTGGGAAATAAATGATCCTAAAAATGTCAGAGAACATTTTACTATTTTGTGACACAGTTATACAGGTATACCTCCACATACGACATAATTTCGTCCTTGTTTCGTATTCGTGTCTAGTATTGCTTATATCTAGCACATTTTTCAGATACAGAATAACTGAAAACCAATTATTTAGTTCCCGGCTTTCCAAAAGCATCAAAGCTAACACTAAATAGCTGTAAAACACATCTTCCTGACCATTAACTCATTCAATGGCAGACAATTCTCCTTAATAAGAAGAGCCAGGGCTAGCAATTTTTAGCTCTTTTGACTCATTTTAAACCTACAGAAATTTTAATTTTGTAGCTGTATAAGAATAGGAGATATCAAGAGAAAGCTTCAAATTCAAAGTGTTTATTGTCATATGCACAGTAAAAAACAACGTTTCCCTGCACAATTAAATTCTTACTTTGCTGTCCACACAGTTGCCAGCGTAAAAATAGAAACTAAGAAACTATATATATGCACATATACATAAAAGAGTGTTATGAATATTAAAAAGATAAAAATACAAGATTAACTCAAGACAAGTTAGGGCAATAAGATAAAAATAAGATAAAACACAGTTAAAAGTGACTGTAGTGCAAGAATGGTCCAAGTAGGGTCCAGTTTAAAGTGTAAAGTTTAAAGTGCAAATGCAATATGTAAAATAATTCATTTTTCAGCTGATTTTTATTTTTGAGAGCGATGGGCCACTTTAAAAAGCCAAATACTTGTAGGGATTTTTCTAGCTTTAATTTTGAAAATCATTGAAACAAGTTATTCTTAACTGCAATCAGTAAACGAATTTGCCTTTAGATGTTACTTGTGAAGAATTTCCTTCACTGATAAAATAAAATTACGGTATTACTTTCAGTTTTTTGAGTTCTGATGCGTAATAACCCTCATCTTTCGTTAGAAAAAAAGTATTTTTCTAAATTTTACTATTGTTTAGTAAACAACAGTTGAGCATTGCTAAGTTTCTTGAAAATACTTGTTTCCAAGCAGAATTTTTTTTTTTTTTTGCATTTATGAGACCTCCAATATCTAAACATTCATTTCCGTAAACACGGAGGTACTTTGCTAGAAAAATAACATTTTAGTGCAAGAACACTGAACTTGTGCATGGACTTTGCAAGATGTTTTCATTGCCCAATGTTCCCGGTGGCACAATTTTGGTCACCATGGCGATTTGCGTTCTAGTGGATGTGCACGAAACGTCATCACTCTCTGCCCTGATGATGATGTCATCTATTTCAGAGAGAAAAAAAAGCTCTGCTGAAGCGATAACTGAAGTCACCCATAGCTTCGCTTTTCTCACCACACTGCATCACTTCGCCGACTTGCTATATGGGCCGCTTACACACTCTCAATCGCTGGACACAGGAAGCAAAATTAGGAAGTGGGGGCTTTTTCAATGTGTGGACAATGATCTGATCAAAACCAATCCTGCCATCTAATGGTGATTTTTCATACTGAATTAATTCCAAGATGGCTGATACTTACTGATGAGGTGCACCCAAACCCTTTTAGATAAAACAAAAAGACTGTTCACGTTTTGTTTTGGCACTCAGGAACAAAACACATTCATACCTTATGGCATTGAATAAGTTAGAAAACCATTAACACCGTAATTCAACATAAAAATACAACAATGGGAAAATTAAGATGATAATAAAATGACTTTAAAGTCCCAGTTTCAAATAGCATTCTCTTAAACTGAATTTTCTTTCGGATGTCGGGAAAAAAAAATTCTCAAAAGACATTCAATTTTTTGTAGCATGAATGTAGAGGTATCACTGTATTTAATTTTTACAATTATGGTCATGACTTTTTGATAGTTCTTAAAGACATTCTTCAGGAGCCCGTTCCATGATGCACATTCGATCCATAACTCAAGGAAACATTTTTACTGGAAGAGCTGATACAAAACATTTCCCCAAATAAGAATCCTGACAAAAACTGACAAAAGTGCCCAAAAGTGCATTCACAAATTCAAGGACGCAGGACATCTGCACTGAGACTGAGAGAAGACATAGCACAAGTCACAAGATTACGCCACAGCCTCTTTTGTGACAACATTTACACACAAAACACAGAGAATGACCGAAGGTATTGGAACAGGACACATACTCCGGGTATTCAATGTAGGGTAACTTGTAATGTGGTAAAACTAACAGATTTGTCCCAAAATCAGTTTGCGCCTACATTTAAAAGAATACTAATACAGCGGAACCTCGCTAGTTCGCGGTTCCACTTTTGCGGGTTCAGAGCTTTGCGGGTCTAAAAAATATACCTTACCTTCTCAATAAAAGCATTTATTGACTTGACGCCATTGAGCGCGAGCTTATGTCAACTGAGGACACGGTGTGCACACTCTTATTGTGAAGGGGAGGGGGAGGCCCTGACACAATGCTTAGTCATTGCTGCTTAGCTACCCCCCCCCTTCAACTCCTCCCACCTCACCCCCTTCTTATGTGGCGCACAGTTTATCAAGGAGGGGACTCGGCGACGCGACGTAAGTATATTCTCTTCCATCACATTTCATCTCAAGTTTGACTTTATTATACCAAAAGCGAGCGGTTGTTTGTACTACCTAAACACGGCTAATTGTGTGTGGTTTCGTGTATATGTTGTAAAAGCTGTTCGATGCAGCCAGCTAAAGTATGTTGTTATTGTCAGAAGGTAGCTCTTTCACTTTAATTAAAATGAACACAGACCATTTTTTCAACTGTTGTTTCCCAAAATGCTTCACAAACACTCATCAAATATCACATTTTCATTGTTTTTATTTTCAATATGTAACCTGTAGTGTAAACAAGCGAAATAAACTGCGATGGCTGCATGTGGTTAAGAGCGGTTAATACAATCATACTGAATGGTTCGTAGTGGTTTCGCCGTAGTCCTATTCTGTGTACATACAACATATTTTGCAGTTTTTTTTGGGGGTTATAACATGAATTTCACTCTCTCTCTCTCTACCCGTATTCTATATGGTGTACTGTATACAGGGGGGTATACTGTATACCTGTATACGTTTTTTTAAGCATTTTTGAAGGGGCGCCGCTACTTTGCGGATTTTCAGTTTTCGCGGGTGGTCTTGGTCAGCATTAAACGCGAAAACCGATGGATTACTGTAATACCAAACATGCCATTTTTTTCAGTTTCTCTGTATTGTATATGTACACACGCCCTTAAACCATTTTTGGACAGGATTATTATTATTTTTTTTAAAAGACTTATGTTTTTTTGTTAGTCCAATCTTGTCTCTCCCGTTTGGAATTGACCGTATTGTTTTGGTCACTGGTGGCAGACGACAAAGTCCTTGTAGATTGCCAATATTTTTGAGGTATACTGCATAGTCTGTTTTACTGTGAATAAATAGGTGCTGTGTTGTATTGTATGTACAGGGAGCATTGTTGTATTGTATTGTTTGTTATGCAACATCCATTGCAGCCTGGAAGGTTTCTTAATTTTCCTCATGCTGATATTTCTAGTTTTTCCTTGCCTTCATGTAGGTTTTAAATCAGGGGATGGTGTGATAATAGTCTGTAGTTTGCAATAATCTGTGGTCTGTGCCTGATTGGGTTCCCTCTTATTTAAACTCAACGCTTCCATTCACTCCTTGTCAGTCCGTCAGCGAACCTCCCCATACGCAAGGCAAGCATTATTTGACTGTCCCGTCCTCAACTGTATCCTGCCCGTCTGTCCCTGACTTCCCGATTGTCTCCGGCTACTTGACCCGTTCCGTCCATCAAACACGCTCCGACCTCCCGCTCCGACTACTTGACCCGTTTTTGCACATTGACCACGCTCCGATCGCCCGTCCCGGCAACTCCACCAGTTTCCGCATTCCGACCACGCTCTGATCCCATGAGCTCCTCGCGTCTCCTGCCCAGCGAGCACCGGATCGCTGTTGTCCGTTTCCCCGCACCTGACTTCCTCGATTCTCCAATAAAGCTTTGTGTGAAACCTTACGCGTTTGGGTCTACCATCTGTTCTGGTTCTGACATCCTTGTGATTATACAAATAAACATGACTTGACTTAAAATACATTAATATTTGATATCAGTTTAATAAGACCAAATTATTTGTTTTTATACTGTTGACTTTTGCATATATTTTCCTTATATCTATCTGTTCTACATCTGAGTTTGTACTTAATGGAGTCAAATGAGTTTATTACGAGCCAAAGGAATGGAAAACGCTGATTTCTGACAAACAGAGAACAGAAGGAAATGAAAAAGAAGTGAGAAGGACAAAATGAAATGTTACGCTACCACAAAAGAACAAACTGTCCAATGCAAGAAGTTCCTCACTTATATTTGAAAAACAAAACAGGAATGCAAAGTTTTTCAGTTGTTCATCTGTTCACCTCTTTGATTCGGCTAAATAAAATAATATGTGGATTATTCTCGTCGCTCGGCTCAATAATTTCTCAGACTTTTGAATATGCTCCAGCTGCACAAGACACGTGAAGTGTCTTCCAAGTCAGATTTCAGTCTAATAAATGTTAAAACCTTACTATACGTATATAAACCTTAAACATACATTCCATACAAAATATAGCACTGAATCAACTTACAAACAAATTCAACTTACGAACGATCGTAAGTAGGACAGTGTCTGTATTACTTTACTCTCTCACACATTACAATATAATGGCAGACAGTCCAGTTTGACATCAAACTATACAACATATACACAAAGACAAATTTGCATCGCTCTGTTTGCCAAAAGTAACCAGAGTAGAAACAATACGGAGAAGGGTGGTGATCATTACTCAAGGTATGAAAACCTCGATAGTAATAGCAATTTAATGGTTTGAGATAAAGAATAGTATGTGTGTGTATATCAGGGTTGGGTAGGGTTACTTTAACTTGATTACTTTCAATTACTTTTGGATTACTCCAATACCAAATATGCTAATAAAAGACAAAATAAACTAAATATGAATAAAATTATTACATTTTGTGCAGGCTTGGGGAATAACGGAATACATGGAACGGCAAAAAATGATGTTGGCAAGCTGTTTGGATTTATTTTCATTTTGTTTCTGTCGCATTTTATGTTAGTTTTGCCGGAGATCAAAGAGATCAAAGCCAGGAGAGAAAGCTTACCACGTGTTGTGAGTCATCATTTTATTCATATTTAGTTTCTTTTGTCTTTTATTAGCATATTTGGTATTGGAGTAATCCAAAAGTAATTGAAAGTAATCAAGTTAAAGTAACCCTACCCAACCCTGTGTATAATATAGCGTGTGAGATTCTACAGTAGTGTGTATGAAATCATAGTACTGTGTGTGTATGAGAGTATAGAAGTTTGAGGAAGAGAGTCTAGTATTGTGTATGAGAGAGAATAGTAGAGTCTATGGCAGGCTATGACTGTGTCCGAATGAGAGTATAGTTGTGCATAAGTGAGAATTTGACGTTACATGTGAGAGCAAGTACGATTTACTTCTCAAACGGCCTCTCAGAAATATGGACCGACAAAGACTCACTTGGGTGTGAGGCGAGGGTCTCCGTATGGAGCGTAGGGAGACATGTTGAGGAGAAACTCCTTGGGCGGGTAGGAACTCCACCTCTGTTGCACGTTGCTGCTGTCATTGTTGTTCCAAAAGTCTCTGTCAAGATCACTGCAGTCGCAAAGAATAGACGAAACAGACAGTTGACAAACACACAATGATTCAAAGGCTGATATTTTTTAACATTTCAAATTTTGGAGTAAGTAACTTAGTACTATACTCAGTAGCATAGAAAAGGAGGACAACAAAACGCGATATTGAATTTAGAATCAAGGGATAAAAGGGGAATTATAGCCAATATTCACAGATATTTACAGTTATTCTAACTACATTCCTGGTAATTATTAATTCAACCCTTATTTTTAGTGTATACAGTGCCTAGCGAAAGTATTAACCCCCTCAAGTTGTCACGGTTGCCCATTGCCATCACTTGGGCCCGCCCGTTTGGCGCCAGCTGCTGTTTGTTGCCTGATTGCCTCCTATTTAAACTCAGTTCTCTCATTCACTTCTTGTCAGTCGGTCAACGAACCTCTGCACTAGCAAGACTTGTATTTTGACTCCGTCCGGTATCCTGCCCGTGTATCCAATATCCGGTATCGATCCCGCATGTCTTGTCCTGTCCGGTATCTTGCTCCAGTATCCGTTATCAACCCCATCTGTCTCATCCTGTCCGGTATCTTGCTCTCGTCTCCAGTATCCATCCCATCTGTCTCGTCTTGTCCGGTATCTTGCTCCCGTCTCCAGTATCCGGTATCGATCCCGTCCGTCCCGTATCTTGCTCGTGTATCCAGTATCCGGTATCGATTCAGTCTGTCCTGCCCTGTCTAGTATCTTGCTCAAGGATCCAGTATCGATCCCGTCTGTCCCGTCCTGTCCGGTATCTTGCTCCAGTATCCGGTATCGATCCCGTCTGTCCCGTCATGTCTGGTATCTTGCACCAGTATCCAGTATTATCGATCTCGTCTGCCTCTGGATTCCCGTTTTCCCGCGCCTGACTTCTCTGTCTTACTTCTTCCGCCCAGCGTTCACCGAATCACTAGTATTTGTGTTTACGCGCATGACTGCCCCATTCCCGTAAAACAAAGCTTGTGTGAAAACGTTACGCGTCCGGCCCTCCGTCTGTTCGGGTTCTGAAACAAGTACTTTAAAGTTAAAGCTAAAAAAAAAAATCTATTTTCCAAAAATCAACATGTGAAACACAATGGTGACGTGGAACCGAATTGTTTCAATATTTTATATAATATTTACAACGAAAAAACAGAAAAGTAGGTGTTGCTAATCCCCCCCCCTTGCCTTCTGAATGATCCAATCTCGACCTATATGAGTAAAAAAACAAACCGGGTACACCTGTGTGTCAGGTTAAATGCACCTCCTCTGTGATGGGGTCAGACGTTTGCGAAAGGAGGCACCGGAGAACAGTGCAGTATAAACATGCAAAACTTATAGACTCCCTCAAAGATTTATGGTTGTAATATCAGCAAAAAGAGCTTGCATGAAGTATTAAACCAAAGGGGGCAGTATTTTTGTAACACCGACTTTTGAATTTTTTATGTGTCAGCACAATATAAAATGTCAAAGAAATTTTGTTTCTTTTCACGATTGGGTCCAATTTTAATGTGAGCTGTATTACCTTTTAATCTGTTTAATGTGTTTCATTTGACATACATGATTTATTTCATGAATTCATCGAAATCAATAAAACGGCAGCAGAAAACTAAATATGTCCTCAACGAGAGCAAAAAGAAGACAAGCCTAATTTTATCTGCCCCATTTAACTGTAAACTTAATTCCAAATTTTACTATACAGTATACAACAATCCCTTGTTTTTCACAGAGTGTGTATTCCAAAAACGCCCAGCAATAGTCAAGACCCATGAAGTAGAAACATTTTTTTAGCCATTTATTTATTATTCAAAAACAAAAACAATTTACAAGCTCAATAAAAGTACTGTACTTTATAATTTTTTTACACATATCTTCTGTACTGTCAAATTATAATTTTAAAAATAATTTCATTGCACAACTGTATGGGTTGAGGACACGGTCCGCTTTACTTTACATGATACTTTGCCGCCATCATATGGACGTTACGGAAATCTGCATTTACTTCCGGTTATGTCTTACAGAAACCATATATTTTTCCATTATCACACTTTTATTTTAAAGCGCCAGGGAGTCAATAGGGACCGCCAAAGACCCGCACGTGGCTCCAAATACAAGTTTAGCAGTTCGAGAGGTCCATTGTGTTGGATATAGAAAGTATCTTGACAATTATTACCACCCGCAAAAAAAAAAAACACAGAGAAGACTTTTATTGAGAAAAAAATATTGTTTTTTTTGTGCTCATCAAGATGTACCAATTTTCTCCAAACTTTGGTTCGAGGGCCATTTGTGTCCTGATGACCTTTAAAAAAAGAATTGGTCCCTAATGAGTTGATTTTTTTAACATATACAGATACAGTTATTATTTACATTTTTTAGCCATTTATTTATTATTCAAAAACAAAAAGAATTTACAGGCTCAAGTAGTCATTTAAAGAAATAAAAGTACTGTACTTAATGAAAAATTTTACACATATCTTCTGTACTCTCAAATTATAATTTTGAATATAATTTCATTGCACAACTATATGGATTAAGGACATGATCCACTTTGCTTTACATGATACTTCCGGTTATGTCTTACAGAAACCATAGATTTTTCCATTATCAAACTTTTTTTTAAAAGCGCCAGGGACTGCCAAAGATCCGCATGTGGCTCCAGAGCAAGTTTAGCAGGTTAAAAGGTCCAATTGTATTGGACATAGAAAGTATCTTTACAATTATTACTACCCACAAAAAATCACAGAGAAGACTTTCAGTGTTATAATATTGAGAATTTTTTTTTTGCTTTTTGTGCTCATCAAGGTGTACCAGTTTTGTCCAAACTTTGGTTCGAGGGCCATTTGTGTCCTGATGACCTTTGAAAAAGATTTGGTCCCTAATGAGTTGATTTTTTTTAACATATAATGATATAGAGTTATTATTTACATTTTCAAGGTTCAGCTAAATTTAGTTTGTTGTAGGGTTTAAGTTTAAAAAAAAAGTCATCATAGGTGAAAACTATTAAGTAGAAACTTTCTATTTTGCATGATACAAAAAATACTGTACAATATATTAAGACAAAAGCACAAAACCTTTTTAAGCTAAAAGACTTGCTTTTTCCTGCCACAGCACTATAAATCATTGCTCTGTGTACCCTCATCTACAAATTTACAGTCACCTACTTTATGGCTTTATTTTCCCCTCGACCTCTCACAGACTCTGGAGAATTGGCAGCTTCCATCCTGGGATTATTCCTCTTCCCCTAGGCACACACAAGGTAGTGAGTGAATATGAGTAATGATATTCGACATTTACAGTTTTTGCACTGTCAAAGAACCACTTGTTTGGATTATTACCCCAAAAAATCTCAAAACCAATGGTAATATTATAATTCATATACAATTATCAAGAGTAATAACCATATTTAGAAAGAGAGATTGGTACAGGCTGGAGGACCCAGGTGCAGGACAGATAAACAACAGTACAGCCAGGGGGTAATCCAGATACATTGCAGGGAAAACATGGGAATGAATCATCCAAAGTAGTCCATTTAAACATACGTAATTTAAAATAAGTGACACTCAAATACAATAAAGACCTTGAGACCAAGGAATTGTGGCCAAGAGTGGAAGTATGTCGTTGAATAGAAGAGCCAGGGGCGAGCCAAAGACAGAAAGACCGTAATTAACAAAGGGTGGAACTGATCATGAGACAACCTGAGACATTTAGAACAGACAACGGAGATGGTAGATTTACACTCCTTAATGTTCCTTTAAAATTCGACTAAAATCCCTAGACATACCCAAAGTAAATTGAATACTTTTGAGAAGATGGGCTGTCTTTTTTGAAAAGTAAAACTGACGTTTTGTGCCAAACTGAAATAATCACTGCAAGTGCTATAACATCGAGTAATCTGAGGTGGAACACACAGAAATAGGTTTTTTATTCTCGCCTGAATTAGCTTTTGCAATTAACTGCCTCCAGATGAATGTAGCACGGGCATCTTAGCTGGAAAAGACGTGAGACAATAACTTAAAGCCTTATCCGGGACCTTGTCAAATTTGATCACAATTTACAAAACGAAACATTGTATTTTGCACATTTTTCTAGTAAGTAAGTGGACATAAGCAGACGACAAGTTTACAGCAATAAAAACTTTGCATCCGTGAATTTTACGTCAGCTAATTTTTCAGACATTGTGAGGAGTTGTAAATGTTTGACTTTTCTTTCCGGAAATCGATCAATGATTGTGCACACCTGCGCTTAATAATGCGTGAAAAAGAATCATGATTGGCGTTGCGGCTCTGTTTTGAGTAATCACTGTAAATGTGCACATCGTTATGTTGGGAATTTTGTTGGCTAATCAATCGTCATTTGAAACGGTCACTACAAGTAGTAGAGTGCTCGACTGAAAGGTCGCAGATTCTGATTACAAGTGTTTCGCAGACGCGCTAACCACAATACTTATTTATTTTAAAGATTCAAAATTAGAAGGATTGATTTGATGATGGTCCAAATCCAACTACCAGCTTCTGTGTGCATATACGTTTGCATGTTCTCCTCGTCTTTGCTTGGGTTTCCTCCTGGCACTCCGGTTTCTCCCACATTCCAAAAACATGCATATCTGGTTAATCAGCCGGTCCTAATTGTCCCTAGGTGTAAATGAGAGAGTTAATTCCCTGTCTCTGTGTGTCCTGTGACTGGCTGGCAACTAGCTCAGGGTGTCCCCTGCCCAGGACTGCTGGGATGGGCTCAAGACCCCCGCCACCCTACTGTGGATAAGCGGCGCAGATAATGGATGGGTGGATGGATGGATTTGACGATGGTGCAAATAAATCAGAATTATCTCATTGAAAGATTGCAAAAACACACAGATACACAATAAACATCCAATTAACAGAGTAAAAATAAGTAGGGGGACTTAACCTCTAGAGTTCCAAACTTTTACATAATTCACAATTTATGTTTCTCCGCAGTCCATTCGAAATTGTGAACACAATAGGAGTTCGTTTCATGGTGCATGAAGTTTAATTGGATCCTTATTCAAATACAACTGTACCAAAATAACCCCCACGTTCACCTAATTGGATTTTGAAGTGTTTTGCATTTAAATGAGAAGTGTTGACTCATAAGTTTCCAAAAGCAATATTAAAGTTTTCTCGAATGATTTATCTTCCTACTTGCAATGATTTGAATGATTTATTTAGGATACGTAGAACCAGAAACATCCTTCACTTCACTTGTCTCGGATCAAACAACCATATAACGAAGCTGGGGTGGAATCTCTGAATCACAATGATGTTTTGTTCTCACTGAAGCTGTAATAAATGGAACCGATGCGCCACCACCGATTTCTATGAGGATTTGCGTGACAAACTATCACGATATTTAGGTTCTGTTTACATGCCTAATGAAAATAGATTCCAAGGCATAATGTTAGTGTCTAGTGTTCATCCGTCCACCAGAGGGCGCCTGATCAGTTTGTGGGGTGAATGGACACACCTGTCCCGGAATAACCTGACCCTTCACAAGGACATTTTGGTTAGCACCTGTTGGGGAAATTGGAGGTTCGATAATCGAGAGAGTGGTTCAGATTGTAGAAAATGGCGAGGTTCCATGCACCACACTTTTTCTTAAGTGCAAGGTTACATGTCCCTCCCAAATCATCAATCGACTAGGGAAACACATAAAACATGCCCCGTATTAACCACATATAGATCGTCTACTCTCGAACTGTCACTTCAGCAAATGATGACGTCTCATCACCGTCTTTACACAGATCTCAAGACAATTATAAATCTACAAATACCGACGCCGCTGCACCTTTTTTCCAGGTAAATTAGCCTTTTTTCTTTTTCAAGCAGCCATGTCCCACAACAAACAGGATTCTCTGAGCACCGAATTCCCGTCAGACAAAATTCTCAACTCAGTCTATGTATCTCATCCGTCCGAACTTGGGCCTGACTATAGACGGAAATCCACGTGCACGAATTTTCAAAATTTAGCTCCGACGTCACAGGCTCCCGTCCTCCCACGAATCTCGACAAGCAAATCGAAATAAGGAGAGAAAAAACTTTCCTTACCTCAACTGCTCATTCGAGACAGTTCCACTGAGAAGTTTCCTCCCTTTTCTTTTTTATTTAATTAGTGCCAATCCACGTTGGGGCGCCATTGAATGTTGGGGAAATTGGAGGTTCGATAATCGAGAGAAAAGTCTTCTCATATGTGGATAAGGAAAATGGACAGAAGCCAGCCTCGTAGGAGGGAGAATCTTTATTGTTTCGTCAATCAAGATCTCAGAGAGCTGGGAACATGACAATGTTTTTAAAGCTTCAATTGAGTACACCCCAAAAGGCGGTCCTGTATCACGTATCAAGATAGGAATTTTGTTTTTCTCGATTGTCTCCCTACAAGGAGATAGTTCTTCCAAACAAACTGAGGTCAGTTTGTTCAGAGCGTCCCGTCCCTTGCACGCTATCTTCAAGGAAACTTAATTGTCTGCCAAGAATTTCCCGAACTGATGTCAACATGACCTCTTCTCACAACTGTAAGCAAGTCTTTCTAAATTTCTAAATGTACGCAAATCTATTCTACAAATGCAAGTGTATTTACCACAACACACCCACCATCAGCTGTTTCCCATCCTATCTTGCTTTCTGATGATAGTTTTTTGGTCTTGCTAGTTTTATTGTAGATTTTGACCATCTGTTTGTTACTTTATTGATTGACCTTATTGAGTACCTCGCCTTTTCCTGCTACCTGCGTTTGGGTCCACATAGTCTATATTTGAAAAAAGGGGATTAAAAAATCTTTATTATTACACAGCGAAGCAACTTTTTACGGTTAAAAGCATGACCAATTGCCCACTTGAAAAAAATATCTGATCATATGTAGTAAGGTATGTTAGCCTTACTTATCGTCACATTTCATACAGCAGATACTTCACATCAATTTAAAATAATTCATGAGTTGTACATTAAAGGGACATTGTGTATTATTTAGCACCTCCCATGATTGAAAAACACTTCACGAATGAGGTTTTGAGCTTTTCCTTGCCCTCATGTAGGTTTTAGATCAGGGGATGGTGTAATCATAGTCTGTAGTATATATATATATATATATATATATATATATATATATATATATATATATAAAGATGGTAGTCATCAGTGTTCCCTCTAAGCTGCGTGCGTGCGCAATTGCGCACTGCTCGCATATTCTCAGCGCACAAGAAAATCTAGCCAGCGCACAGAAATGAGGGCTCAAAATTACTAATCAAGAAGCGACTTAAGTCAAAGTTACAGTGCATGAAGGTAAAAATACACGGGTTCCTCCGACGTTGTGTCCTAAATGCGGTATTTTGAAGTCGAGTAAAGTTGAGTAAAGTTTGTAGAGAACCGGCTTCTTCGGCTCGGCTCACTAAAAGGAACTGGCTCTTTCGGGTCCTAAACGGCTCTTCAGGTTGTTTTTGCTTCTTTAATCCCAACATACCAACCAAATAGTATGTAAAATGATGCACAAAATGACTTAAAGGAAGGGGGGAATAGAACAAAAAAGAAAAAAATACCAAAATGAAAAAGTAGTGAAAAGCTGAGAAAAAAAGAAACAAAAGGAAGAGAAAAAAAAGAAGGAAACATTTAGAAAAAAGCCAGAAAGAAAGAAAAGAAAGAAATGTAGGGAAAAAGTAAATAGAGAACAAAAAGAAAAAAGCAACAGCTTGGAAAAAATAAACACAATGAGATTTTTTTAAAGGAATTTAAAAAAAAGTAGAAAAAAAAAACAGAAGAAAAAGCTTGTGTTGCATTCAAATAATTTCCAATGATATCAAGTGAATCTTGTTGCCAACATTGTACAAGCCACTAAAAAATTTGATTAAGTACAGTTCTGTATCTTAAAACCGACTAAATAAGCCCCCCAAAATGTTAATATTATGCTACAAAATATATCAGGAAATAAAAAGAAATGGATATCTTGTGGGGCAGCACGGCGGCGCAGTGGATAGCGCGTGTGCGGCACAGTTCTAAGGTCTTGGGAACCTCCTGTGAGGGTTCAAATCCAGCTACCGGACTTACGGAGTTTGTATGTTCTCCCCGTGCTTGCGTGGGTTTCCTCCGGGCACTCCGGTTTCCTCCCACATTCCAAAGACATGCATTTCAGGTGGATTGGCCGGTCCAAATTGTCCCTAGGTGTGAAAGAGCGAGCTAGTTGTCTGTTCCTGTGTGCCCTGCGATTGGCTGGCAACCAGTTCAGGGTGTCCCCTGCCCACTGCCCGATGATTGCTGGGATGGGCTCCAGCACCCCCGCGACCCCACTGAGGATAAGCGGTGCAGCTACTGAGATGAGAGATGAGATGAGAGATATCTTGTGAAAGAATTGCAAGAACAAACGACGTTTGTAGGCCGTTCAACCTTTGCAATAGTACATGAGTCAATTCATTCAAAAGAGAAAAATAATTTTGCATTGCCGGAAACTCAGCAAAATGTAACTTGATGTCAGGTTTTGGACATGTTTGATAATTAATTATCTTGCCGACACTTGGGATATGGTTGCTCACTGTTTCAAGCGTTGCTCACCGACTTAGTGTGAACGCTCAGACCCGTGGAAAATTAGAGGGAACATTGGTAGTCATATCTAAACAAGCAAACAAATATCACCACCCTCGCTTTGCTCACGGGTGATAATTATCATCTTCTATTTACAAATTAAAAACTGGTCAGGGTGCCAACATGACAATGATTCAAGTTTCGACACCAACTTTCCATTTACCGTATTTTCCCCACAAGGTGCACTGGATCATAAGGCACACCCCCCAAAAATAGACTTTTGTCATACATTTTCCATATATAAGGCGCACCAGACTATAAGGCGCTACAGTGGGAAGGTCGACAAAACAGACGTCATTAGTCACTAAAATACATCATGCCCCACTAATATAATTACAAAGCTTAAGCTCTTGGGATTCAAAATATGATTTAAAACTCAAAACGTTTGCCCACCCCTGCTTCAGCAGCAGGTAACATCGATAAAAATGCTTTAAGATTTAATGCATTTAGACATTGTAACCTTTTCTGCCAGAGCGTGCATCACAAAACATCTGTACGGATAACAAAAATACCTAAACAAAACAAATCAACCTCAATTAGACGAAACAAGGTACCTTCGCTGGAAGATTTTTCTAGAAGAGAGATGCGTGCATATTCAGTTCAGGCCATTTAACATTCGAAAACTAACAAAAAAAAAATTGCAAAATAAGGAGGGGGAAAGTCGAAAAACATCTCCACCAACAGAATCAGCAAAAAACACGCTAACGTGATATGATTAGACATAGGGACTGGACTAAATCAACATCTAAATAAATGCAAACAAGGATGCAGCATGTGCTGAACTTGTGAGATTGACTGAGGCCATGAATCCCTCTGACATATTCTCATATGGGGCCTCCTGCCATCACGGTTGTCAAACAACTGACTGTTAGCGATAACGGCGTTAGCCTTGCGTTTAGAAATATGACATCAAATTATCTGGGCCAGCGGCTCAACTGCAGACTGGATTTAACATGAAACTGGGGACAAGACTTTAGTGAGAAATGTATTTTTCCCTGTTAGCGTATTGAAGAAAGGTGCAGTATCATTTAATTTTGGCAAATTCGACAAATGAATTATCTGGGGAAAAACAGGAAATAACAAATGTGTAGTAGTGATCCAACCTATCATAAATCAAATTTTAAATTAGAGCTAGCTTGCTGTAGAGAAGTCTTACTGTAAGACTGGTGATCTAATCGCCTCTTTTAAATGTTTCATTGACTTTCCAAAATTTACAAATTTTCCCGAACTTCTCTCTCTGCTAGCAATATAGCAGCTATGGCTAACACTAATTTGATTACACTGAAATTTTGAGCTTCCACTGTTCATTGAATTAGAGCTAGCTTGCTGTAGAGAAGTCTTACTGTGAGACTGGTGATCTAATCGCCTCTTTTAAATGTTTCATTGACATTCCAAAATTTCCAGATTTTCCCAAAATTCTCTCTCTGCTAGCAAATAGCAGCTATGGCTAACATTAATTTGACTACACTGACTTTGAGTTTCCACTATTAATTAATTTAGAGCTAGCTTGCTGTAGAGAAGTCTTACTGTGAGACTGGTGATCTAATCGCCTCTTTTAAATGTTTCATTGACATTCCAAAATTTCCAAATTTTCCCCAAATTCACTCTCTGCTAGCAGTATAGCAGCTTTGGCTAACATTAATTTGATTAGACGGAATTTTCGAGTTTACACTGTTCATTAAATTAGAGCTAGCTGGCTGTAGAGAAGTCTTATTGTGAGACTGGAAATCTAATTACCTCTTTTAAACGTTTCATTGATGTTCCAAAATTTTCAAATTTTCCCCAAATTCACTCTCTGCTAGCAATATAGCAGCTGTGGCTAACATTAATTTTTATTAGAGATTTTTTTAGCTTCCGCTGTTCATTAAATTAGAGCTAGCTTTCTGTAGAGAAGTCTTACTTTGAGACTGGTGAACTAATCACCTTTTTTAAATGTTTTGCTGACATTCCAAAATTCCCAAAAATTCACTCTACTAGCAATATAGCAGCTGTGGCTAACATTAATTTGATTGCAGTGAATATTCTAGCATCCACTGGCCCTTAAGCTAGCTGTGCTTAGTCTGTGATTTGAGTATTTTGAAGGATTAGTGATATGAAGCTTGATTTCAAACCTTGCTATTAGAGTTTCACAGATTTTACCGACCTTGATATTAATTTTTTACAATTATTCTAGACATTTTACAAGCCAAATCATTCTGAAGGTAAGGAATATGCAGGTGGAGAATGGGTGGTTGCCACAGAGGGCAGCTTTAGCCAGGATTGGAACCAAAGACTTCCCAGATTCTGTGTCACAGATCAGACGGACAAGGACCACAATTGCGTCACGTTAAGACAGTTCAGACAGGGAAATCTTGAAGTGGAGATTCAGTTTCAGTTTTAATGGTACCACATTCTTACAATGAGATTCTCATACGTCCGTTTTAACCCAACTGATGTGTTGGGAGTCATTAGGTGACCAAACCCCCCAATTCCAACCTCCAATACCGAGCGCCAAGCAGGGAGGCAATGAGAACCAATGTTGTAAGTTTTAGACCCGGCCGAGGCTTGAACCAGCAACCTCCCTGTCTTGGGGCGGGCGCACTACCCGCAAGGACTACCTTTAAGGAAGATGGCTTGAAAGATGGAACGGAGAGGAAACCGAGCGAAAAGGTAGGTGAGCGCAGACAAACAGGTTCCGGATGTAGCTTTGCAGACAATCTGACAAAGGTAGGCTGTAAGGCAGGGCTTTAAATACGGAGCTTGATTGGCAGGGAATTCAGAACAGCTGGAGGTAAACGAGAACAGACAGGTGGAACTGATCGGGGTGCTGTGACAGAGCAGGGAGGTTATTGGTCCTGGTTACCGGTAGAGAGAGAGCTCATGACACTCTGAAATCCTTATGCACTCTAATGAGCCAAATCTCATTGAAAATGATATTATAATTATGATACCAAGGAGAGTGCAGTGAATACATTTTAAGGAATTTTCAGCATAGATTATTTCACCATTGGGGCTGCTACATCGCTAGCAGGGAGTAGTATTTGTACAAAAGACAAATGAAGATAAAGGCAGTACTCCATTAGAATCAGAAAAGCAGCAGACAAGAAATTAAATTGGTGACACTTTGACAAGGACATGGAGATAAAATACCAAAGAGACTCATTTTGGATAAAGGTCGACGGACTATTGATCACTGACAAAGATGACATAAAGATAGGCTAAGACCGACATACAAAGGACTTACAATGATGCTGATGTTGACATAAAGAACTGAGCTTGAAACCGTATCTTCTATTTACAGTGGGGATTAAAATAAACCAAGCGACACGTTGGGGCATTTATAAAAGAGTAACCAGCCACTCTCATAAATTTCTGAAGTATTTTATATTATTTAGCCAGTTCATCTTTTTGTTATGGAATCTCCATTCTGGCCCGGGTGTTGTGGAATGCTCTTCCTCCTGATATTCGATCTGCAACTTCAGTCGAAAAGTTTAAATCTAAGTTTAAAACACACTTCTATTCTATAGCATATGAATAACCTGTATTTTATGTTGACAATATCTGTGTATTATTTGCCCTCATGTAGGTTTTAGATCAGGGGATGGCGTCATAATAGTCTGTGGTTTGCAATAATCTGTGGTCTGTGCAGCCCTTTGAGACTCTTTGTGATTAAGGGCTATACAATTAAAAATGACTTGACTTAAATCTCAGAATGGTCTTCTTCACACTCATCTCATCTCATTAGCTGCACCGCTTATCCTCAGTAGGGTCGCGGGGGTGCTGGAGCCCGTCCCAGTAATCATCGGGCAGTGGGCAGGGGACACTTTGAACTGGTTGCCAGCCAATCGCAGGGCACACAGGGACAACAACTTGCTCGCTCATTTACACCTAGGGACAATTTGGACCGGCCAATCCACCTGAAATGCATGTCTTTGGAATGTGGGAGGAAACCGGAGTGCCTGGAGGACACTTACAAAATACAAAGGAACCCACGCAAGCACGGGAGAACATACAAACTCCGCACAGAAAGTCTCATCTCATCTCATTAGCCGTACCGCTTATCCTCATTAGGGTCGCGGGGGGGCTGTAGCCCATCCCAGCCATCTCCGGGCAGTGGGCAGGGGACACCCTGAACTGGTTGCCAGCCAATCGCAGGGCACACTGGGACAGACAACTCACTCGCTCATTCACAACTAGGGACAATTTGGACCAGCCAATACACCTGAAATGCATGTTTTTTGAATATGGGAGGAAACCGGAGTGCCCGGAGGAAACCCACGCAAGCACGGGGAGAACATACAAACTCCGCCCAGGAAGTCTGGAGGTGGATTTAAACCCACGCAGGAGGTTCCCATGACATGAACTGTGCCGCACAAGCGCTAACCACTGCGCCGCCGTGCTGCCCGCACAGAAAGTCCAGTAGTTGGATTTGAACCCTCACAGGAGGTTCCCAAGACCTTAAAACTGTGCCGCACACGCACTAACCACTGCATCGCCGTGCTGCCCCTTCTTCACACAATTTGCCCGTTTTTGCTATCACCAAAAGGTTGAGATTGTGAGAGGGATTACCTATTATATACATCTGACTTTGGTTCCCATCTATAGCATCTTAGCTCAGGGTATGGTGTGCATTTCACTTCCTTATTTATTTAAACGAATGGTCATTTTCAAAGGCAATGTTAATTATCATGCTTCCATCCAGCTCGTCCTTGAAAAAACCCTTTTTACTGAAGCTTTCTATGTCACAAGCAATTTTCTGTGCTTTCCCCCCCTTTAACTGTTATTACTACACAGGTAAATTACCTTTCAAAGAAAGGCCAAGTGTTCAAACTGTGAAAAACAATTTAGCGATATACGTTGACTGTTCAATTTTCTCACTATTGAGCTAAGGTTCCGCCTCATTCCTTTGTTCCAAATTGGCTGCAACGCTTCTTTAACTTGTTGTCAGTATCAACAGAAGCGTGGATAAATATACCACAAGTGGTGCTGGAGCCCTAGCCACTTTGTCTTTTTGTAAAGGAAGCATTTGCATTGATTTGCGTGGTGGAAATATCATAAAGAGAACAAGCTGTCTGGCCACTTTGATGCAAACAAAGGCACATTACTTTTTTATTTACACTTCCATCAGATATTCCATTCATTCAAAAGGTGTCCCCTTGGTTCCTTGCTAGTTCGTGGCCTTCCTTGTCATGTTCCAACCACCCTTTTCACAGTACTTTTGTCGACTCGGATTACTGGAGCCCTGCCTGACATCCCAGACTACGAAAACCAAATGATGTATTTTGGACTCTCAGTGGGATATTACTTATCCATACATATATAAGTCTTCATTTATTTATTTATGACCCCCGCCGCTCAGGACCGTACATTTTGGGGTTTTGTGGAGGAAGCAAGAAGCAGGAAACATGGCAATGTGCTCAAATAGTAAATGTAATCATAAACCCTAACACAGTAACAAACAAAGTGTCAAAAAAAACAATAAAACGGTCTGAACAAAAAACAAACCTCAGAAAGCAGGATAGACTGGGGAAATGGGGATAGTGGAAAACGAAGGTGGAGAATGAAAATCACCGGACTAACTTTTAGTCTATGGCTCCAAGTATTAATGACAATAATTTCATATCTTTCATTCCCAATTTACACAATCAAGTGACACAAACAAAACAAAGTCATGTAGATCAAACTGTATGTCGACAATCATGTTTGCTCCATGAGCAGCAGAGCCAACTGCTCTAGGCAAATTTCCTATTAGCATATGAATCATTAGTATGGCACTGGAGGCAAGCAACCACGACGCACAGAAGCTTGTGGCACACAAAGCCCCGATTACAGAACGCAGTAAAGTTTGCGATTGTGTTTGCTGTCAGGGACAAATATGGAAACCTTTCTTTGACTCTGGTACTCTGCACGAACAACATGAGGTAAACACTCACTGAACACAATGTGTTCAAGGTCAGAGAGTCATGAAAGCAAAGCCTGCAGCAATGCCTTTTTTCCCAACAGGCAAATGTCACAAGCTTGAAAATGCCACAAAATATTTGTATGTTTTTGCTATTGTTAGATTATTAAAATAGGTCACTGAGTATGTTGCCACTGTCATGATTACTGATTCGGCACACCTTCGGCTGCCCCATTGGCGCCAACAGCCCTGAGCGCTCATTGACTCTTCTTTAAACCCCCGGCTTCCAAGAGGAAGCCGTCAGACCGTCTGCAAACCCATGCTCCCAGCTAGGCAAGCTCCATACCTTCTGACATTTTCCTGCCCTGTTTTCTCCTGCCTGATACCTGTTGCCGACCTGTTTCTGGCCCCGTTTCTGCCCTGCCCTTCCATCCCGACCATCAACCTGTTTTGCCCTGTTTCCTGCCTGATACCTGTTGCTGACCTCTTTTCTGGACTCGATACCGCCCTTTCTCTTCCGTCTCGGCTATCGACCAGTATCCCTTCTGCCTACAATTATCCTTGCTCGACAGCAAAGTGCCACTTCCGCGTTCCTGCCACCTGCTCTGTAGATCATCGGATCGTGGACGCAAGCACTGCTCTCTCTCTTTATTAATAAAACTGAGTAAACGAACGCTACTGGGTCCTGTTGTCACGAGGGACCGGACTAGAACGGAGGCAGGAGGCAGGAAGGGAGAACTCATCTGCGTTGACGATCAAAACTTTTATTTAGCAAAATAAAAGTCGTCCAAAACTCCGGGAGAAAACAGAACAAAAACAAGGTTTTACTCAAAACGTGAAAACACAGGTTTCCTCCGAATCAAACAAAACAGGACAGAGCAAAACAGAACGGAAAATGCAGACAGAAAATGCAATGAGCCAGCACCCGTAAAACCCACAACCCACCCTTAAGTAGCACACACGCAAATTAGCTGATCTACTGCAGCCGTGCCCAGGGGGCGGGGCCAGCCGGTCACCACGGCGACCATGCTGGACACGACACCTGTCTCCGTTTCTGGCCTGTGACAGCCACCAGTTTTCCAGCTATATTAAGTTTATTATCTAATATTCACAGCATTAATTTAATAATAACATTACTCATTTAGTTGTTATAAATGCACCTGTGTTCATCCCCATATTTGAATAAAGTATTTACCTGCTGTATCCTTTCTTATCAGTATTTTTCCAGCAAAGGTCTTCTGATGCGTCAGCCTTATCTTATCAAACTGTCACCACCAGAACGGAATCAGGACCCAATTGCGTAATGTTTACCTAAGGTTTGATTGAAAGAAAGAGGTAGGGCTGCACCTACGATCTGGTGTTCGCTGGACGCGGGAAGCATGTCAATCTCGAACTCGGATTATGATCCGAATACGGAAGTGGATCTTCCGTAGCGGGCAATGGCGGTGTCAGGGTCAAAAAACAGGTCGGTAGCCGGGACAGGAGAGCAAAAATGCGGCTGGGGTCAGAAACGGGTCGTAGCTGGAGACAAACGGGAAGATCAGGAACGGGCAGGTGGAAAGATAGGGGCAAAAATTGGACAGGCGGAAGCCAGGGTCAAAAAAGGCTTGCCATGTTTCAACAGAGGTTCGCAGACAGACTGACCACCGGAGAGTGACAGGGCTGGGTTTAAAAAGGGACAGGGAACCAATCAGAGCCCGCAGTGGCTGGCGCCAAATAAGCGTGCCCAGGTGATTCACATCGGTAATCATGACACAAACAACCTTCAAAATCCAGCTGTGTGCAGTTCTAACAAAATACTCTTGTTCATTGAGATCCTTTCTTTTAGCCTGTTCTCAGGAGAGCCTGTCAGAGTTTCATTTTACGTTTTGCATAATCAACGCCTTTCTCCTATAGGAGAGGGGACAAACAATTATTTTTCGTCTTTCTTTGGAGACACATATCCATCGATTGGTCTGGAGTGCACTCTGATTTTGTCTTTTTTTGAAACTTTGTAATAATTGTTCTGAACTGCATTGCTTCTCTCCAGTTCTATTTTTTTCACTGTCCAAATACTCGGTCTGATCCCAGAAGAGAACATCGGAATGTCTTTCGCCTCCACCATTTAAAAACCTTCTCGTTTGAGCTTGATGTGCTACTGAACCAATGAGATCCGCAGATCCGAGAGGGTTCTCCATTCGGGCCCCGGTGCTGTGGAATGCTCTGCCCTCTGAGATTCAATCTGCAACCTCAATGGAACTGTTTCAATATAGGCTTAAAACACACTTTGATTCTAAAGCTTATGAAAGACCTATATCTAATGTTGTCAATATCTATTATTATTGTTTGTTATGCAACATCCATTACAGCCTGGTCATCCTGGAAGGTTTCTTAATTTGCCTCAATCTGAGATTTTTGGTTGTTCCTTGCCCTCGTGTAGGTTTTAAATCAGGGGATGGTGTAATAATAGTCTGTAGTTTGCTATAGTCTGTAGTCTGTGCCGCTCTTTGGGACTTTGTGTGAATAACGGCTAGACAAATAAACATGACATGACTTGTCTACTGATTTCTGTCCCGCACATTTGGCGCCAACTGCCTCGGACTCTGATTGGCTCCCTGTCCCTATTTAAACCCACTCCTTTCTATCACCTGTTGTCAGTCCGTCTGCAAACCTCAGTTTACACTAGGCAAGCCTTTTTCAACTCTGACTCCAACCTGTTTTTTGCTCCTGTCTGTACCCAGGTTTCAACCTGTTTTTGATCCTGATCACATCTACTCTCCCGTCCCGGCTTTCGACCTTTTTTGTCCTCGACCACGTCTACTCTCCTTTCCTGGCTTACGACTCGCTTACGACCGGACCACGTTTTTGCTCTCCTGTCCCGGCTACCGTTTTTCCGTTCCCGACACTCACCGCGGAAGTCCCACTTCCGCGTTCAGAGCGACCTGCTACCCGCGCCCAGCGATCACCGGATCGTGGGGGCAACCCTTTCCTTTCTTCCAATAAAACTGAGAACAAGTGGGTCCTGTCTCCGTTCTGGTCTTAACAATTTCATGATACCCACCAAACAAAATATACAAGCACTGTCAAATGACGGCCCAGTCTTGTTTATTTCCTTTTCCTGTTTGAGAAGGACATAGCTTCAGGTGACACATGAGTTGTGCATCTGCATCACTGCCCTTTGTAAGCCATTGGACAAGGAAGCTTTTTTTTGTCACATTATTGCTCTTGCTGTGTCCTCAGTCTTAGTCTCATCTTTGATTGCTAGTTACTTTTTCCTCACGTTAACCTACGCGGCATGCACGTATATATAATGTCGTTTTTTTTCTATTTTCAATTAAAGAGAGAGCATTAAAATGTAAGCCCTCAAATTTCCCCCAGGTTGTGAAAACATGTAGATCAGGAGTTTCTTACGTGGTGCCAGCCAGCACCAGGGACCCCGCTAAGGACAGTTGAGGTGCTGCGGACCTGTTGTGAAAATTTAATTAAATGCTCATCAGAATCAGAGCGCTCAAAAAGGGCCGCAACTAACAATGAATCGGTCGATTTTTAATTTTTAGATTAATCGATGAATTGCATTAAAAAAAAACACACACACACACATTCTTAGTTTCCTCCTCTATTTAAATATTAAAGTTTTAAACAGATAGAAATATAGTGCACAAAACATCAGGATATTTTATTAAAACGGACTTTGTGGAACTAAAGTGCTATTACAAGATTGTCGCCGGATCAAGAGGACATCGCACAACAAAATGTGGGCTCAAGCTGCCCTCTGCTGGATCAAAGTACCGTATTTTCCGCACTATAAGGCGCACCTAAAAGCATTTTTTTTTTAAAGCTCACCATGCGCCTTATAATACAGTGCGCCTTATATATGGATCAATATTAAGTCGCAAAGTCTTGCATCTAAGGCAACCAGCCACCGACTAGATTTTCCCCCGAAGGCGAAGTCGTCCGTGGTGTATGCTGGGATTTATATACCGGCGTTTCATTTCCTAACCAATGTGTCAATCATCGTTTGAATCAGTCACTATTGGCTAAAGTTATTCGGAGGTAAAGGGGTTGGATCCTTTTTTATCATTTACAGGCTCGCATAGGCTAAAGGGGCGAAACAAAGCCTGCAATTGGCCGAAAGAGATGAACGTGAATCACACGTTGGGTTGCACTACGGCATAGAGAAAACATTTTTTACTATTCTGTATTTGTAAATATTTTACTCTCCTGGATTTACTACCCTCACGGTTGTAAGAAGACCACGGTTACGTATCATTATTGAACGTGATGGCTGCAAGAGAACTTAGGTGAGCTATGCGGCTTTATATTTTCCCGGTATCTTGTTTTAGAACGATCTTGATGTTTCTGTGATGAGTCTATTTTTAAACTAAATTCAATTCAAAGTGTTTATTGTCATATGCACAGTAAAGAACCCCGTTTCCCTGCACAATAAAATTCTTACTTTGCTGTCCACACAGTTGCCAGTGAAAAATAAAATGGAAACTAAGAAATGTTTAGCATTTCTTGAATCCCAAGACTCTAACCTTCCGAATGAGATTTGGAACGATGCATTTGAGTGATTGGTGACATCGTACAGACACTGTTTCCGTACATGTCTGAGACACGTATTTGCTTCTTTGCAAGCTTTCGGAATGTTAAGGGGTAATAAGTTTGACTGAACTATCTGACTGTTTTGTCGACGTTCCCATTGTAGCGCCTTATAATCCGGTGCGCCTTATGTATGGAAAATATAGGACCAACAACTATTTTTGGGGGGTGCGCCCTATAACTCGGTGCGCCTTATAGTGCGGAAAATACGGTAGTTCTATAAGCATGTCCCCTCATCTTCACAACAGATTTCAATGCATGCTTATTTGTATTGCATCAACGTGCTGAGTGTTACATACATTGCGCAAGACAACAAGTCAATGATGAAATACGTTGCCAACGCTTTTAATAATATATTTCAATCATTTTATCGATTGGTTGTTTCAACCCTACATTCAAAGCAAATTTTACGTTATAACTTTTTGATTTTGATTTTACGTTTAGAACATGAATTATTTACTCGTCCATTCAGTGGAGCCAAGCAAAACAATTGAACCAAGCTGATTCTGTAGAAAGCTACATAGAGCAGTGAGTATGGAACTCACTACAGCCACTATAGTTTTTTTTTTTTTTTTTTTTAAATACAATCAATTTCAATTCTAATTCCATGCTGATGCTAAATCTATATTGCTCTATAGCCATGCTTTGAAATGCTATAGAATTACATTGTATTCAATTATGTTAGATGCTACAGCTCATTGTATTGTTTCAATAAAGCCATAAGTTCATCCATCCATCCATTATCTGCGCAGCTTATCCTCATTAGAGTCACGGGGGTGCTGGAGCCCATCCCAACTGTCTTCGGGCAGTGGGCAGGGGACACCATGAACTGGTTGCCAGCCAGTCCCTGGACACACAGATCCAGGGAATTAACTCTCTCAATTACACCTAGGGACAATTCAAATCGATTAACCTGACATGCATGTTTTTGGAAAAGTGGGATGAAACCCATGCAAGCACGGGGAGAACATGCAAACCCTGCACAGGAAGGGTGGTCGCTGGATTTGATCCCATGACCTTAGAACTGAGCTGGGGATGCGCTAACCACCCAGAAGTTCACATTCCTACCTAAATTTGAGTAGAAGTGCATTGGATTAAACAAAGTATGATGCCCGTCACGAGTTCCAACACTAACTGGGTCACTTGACATTTGAAGCATTACACATTTGCATTAAAACAAAACAAAACCCTTTAAAAAGGTTCCATGAGGGGTGAAGAAGCATTTTCTAAGCACCCAATTACTGAACTGGCAATATATTAAAAAATCATCTTTAATAGAGATTCATTCAAGCAATGCCGGCGTAAATTGTAATGTACCTTAGAAAAATTGAAACATTAAAAAAGGCCCCAGACAGACGGATATATGTTGTTTTACTCACCAGTTTTTGCTGACACCAAGTGCAGACACCACATAGAGCTACCAGCCAAAGGGCACATACTAGGAATGCGAGAGACACCAGGAACACACTGAGAGACACTGAACCTAAGTGAGAGACAAAGGAAGGGGGACATATAAAGAGGAGGACATTAGTTGAACTGTATTTTCATTTTGAGGCTCTAAAACAGGGGTCAGGAACCTTTTTGACCCGAAGAGCCATAAAAGCAAAACATGTTTTAAAAAGAAATTGAGAGAGCCACATCATATATTTTCAGACAAAATTGAAAAAACTGCCAAACACACTCTCTAGACAAAAGCTAATTCTTCAGCACATTTTATTTCACTGTGTGTCATTTGATGATTTAATCAAATGTATGAAATGATAATAATGCCAAATCCCGTGTCCCAAATCAATGTACCGTAAATTCCGGACAATAAAGCGCACCTGATTATAAGCCGCACCCACCACATTTTAAGAGGAAAACCAATTGTGTACTAACACAAGCAGCACCTGTATAAAAGCCGCATGCGAACCCAAACCCGACTTTAAGTCCCGCGAGCGAAACTAAATGTCCTTCATTAAAGTACACAGTCCAAAAATCACAGCCAGCAAAATGAACGTCCGGGTCCAGTTGAAAATAATCCAAGGAAAAAAAATGTATATTTCCAAAGGTGAGGGTGGGAAAAATATATATCCACTATTGTCCGCCACTTCCACAAACACGTCTCACGTTTACTCCACTTTCCGTCAGCCCCAGTGGTTTTCATCCCTTCTTTTTGATTCGCTCGTACAAAACATATCAGAGTAAGTCTCTAAAATAAATACATTACAAAAATATACAGTTGCAAATACATATTATACATGGTTACACATATTTAGAAAGAAAGACGGTACACCGAGAGAGTTTTGAAAGTTTTAATAATAATATTATGACTTTCATCCCAAATCGTGCCTGTGATGGGTAGCAAAACGCTACTAGCAACACGCTTGCACCACAGTAAACGGGTCCGTTATATAAATATACCGTACTTGTAGAAATCACGGTACAACGTCCTCATCTTCCTCCTTATAACGATGTCTTCAAAGTCGTCTTCGCCAGTAGGGGAGAGAGACCTTGTTATATGGATGTCGTCCCACGCTCCCTTATTCGAAAACACGCTAGCAACACGCTCGCAAAGTAAAATTTACGTGCAGTAGCTCTGTTTCCTACTTTATCCGACTGCTCGATTGCTTTTAGCTTGAAAGCTACGTCGTGTGCCTTTCTTTTTGCAATTTGCATGTCTTCCTCGCCGCATATATTCCACCGGTCTAAATCTTACCTTTTGTACTCGAACGCCGCTGGCGGCCGTTAGAAAAATTACATAAATTGGCCGCATCACTGAATAAGCCGCAGGGTTGAACGTTCGGGAAAAAAGTAGCGACTTATAGTCCGGAATTTATGGTAAATATGCCATTTACAATTTGTCTTCCACCTTGAGTTAAGAGTGTTGAGGCAATTTTTTTTCCCTGAAATTTGTCCTTAATAACGGTTTCAAAACAATGTGCATGCAAAGTTCTTTTGTAAAAATGTCACAAATGACTGCAAACGATAAGCATATCGTCATATTCACTTTCGGTGTAGACTGCACTGAACGAGAGAGAGAGAAGGAAGTGCCTTGCGCTGTGAGCAGGGATCCGCCCACCTGTACTGCTTACCCAATCAAAGTCGTTTGCCAGCGTTTTGATTTATCAGTTTAAATGGTTTCTTATCGAACTTCTGCATTAAGTTGCTTTGGCTTTATATGGACCAAAATCGGGATGAAATCACTTTGGAACGCCACAGAGAGATGTTTTATTTCGGAGCCATATGTACTCATGAAAAGAGCCATATATGGCTCCCGAGCCATAGGTTCCCTACCCCTGCTCTAAAAACTGACAAAACATAGCTTCACATTCGGTCAAAACAGAGAAAGCTGGTAGAAAATCTTCACGAAGCGCCGGCCCGTATCTCTCCTCTATTCATCATAGTCATGAGGGAGACTGAGAAGTGTCGAAAACGGTTTCATCCTGTTGGTGTATAAATAGACGATGTGCACATGCCAGGAAGAGATCATATCAAGGGTCTACAACCCTCGCAATTACTTGCTTCCGTTTTATCTCCAAGCTGATGTATGTCGCGCATCCTTCGGCAACCGGCTTTCCGAGAACATCTCGTTATTTCTTTCAATTAGGGACACTTCATGCAGCAAACAGCCAGCTCACGAGTAACAAATTATTTCCACCTGCAAACCGCTGAATCGGTCTTTTATCCACTAACTTTTTTCTTGAATTCCCGTTGTGAATTGTGAAAACATATAAATGTTTTAAACCAAGCAGAGACTGTGGATTTTGTCTAAATCATATTTTTAGCAGTATTATCTCTCTCTTCATCTCATCTCATCTCATCAGCCGTACCGCTTATCCTCATTAAGGTCGCGGGGGTGCTGGAGCCCATCCCAGCTATCTTCGGGCAGTGGGCAGGGGACACCCTGAACTGGTTGCCAGCCAATCGCAGGGCACACAGGGACAGACAACTCATTCGCTCATTCACACCTAGGGACAATTTGGACCAGCCAATTCACCTAAAATGCATGTTTTTGGAACGTGGAACATAGAAACTCCGCACAGGAAGTCTGGAACTGGATTTGAACCCACGACAGGTTCCCATGACATGAACTGTGCCGCACAAGCGCTAACCACTGCGCCGTCGTGCTCCTCATTATCTCTCTCTTGTTACATTTCAATCGCCGCCCTTTAGACCATAGGTGTCAAACTCACGGCCCGTGAGGCTCATCCGGCCTGGTGTAAATTAAATCTGGCCCGTAAAATGATTTCATATACATCTACTATAATGCTGCATCCTGCTTGGCGTTCAGCATTAGGGGTTGGAATTGGAGGGTTCGGTCACCTAATGACTCCCAACACCTCAGTTGGGTTGAGCGAGGGGGCTGGGAATCCCCTCCTCTGAATCAATCTTCCAAAAAGAGTCAGAAATGACTCTAGCCACCTCCCACTAGGGGGATATGGCTGTGTTATATGTATGTATGTATAATGCCCCGGTTCTATGAAAGGCTGAAACTACAGATCCCACAATGCAACACTTCTGCTGCCGCCACAAGACTTTCCGAAAATGTTCCCGCAACAATCGAGTTAGCGGTAGCCTTAAGAGCGAAGCGACTTTTAAAACTATCACCTGACGAACAACACGTCAGTTGAAAAACAAGACTGAGATGTGCATTACAGTAATAGTGAGTCTTTAGTGTCAGGAAGTAGAGACGTGATGTCCAGGGACGAAATTGTATTCATCACGATGTAACAAAAGGCTAAATGGAGAAAAGCAGGGTGACGTTTCTGTTGCTGTGGATTACACAATATATAGGTGGCCGAGCAAAAAGCTGATTTTGAAAACAGAGGAAAGGCTGAATATATGTTTACTGACATTTCCAGTAAACCAGTGTGTCCTCTTTGTGGAGCTAATGTGGCCGTAATTAAGGAATTTAATGTGAAACAGCAGTACAAAACAAAACATCCGAGTAAGCTGAAAAACCTGAATGCAGAGCAGAAGATAAAGAAAAATAAACAGTTAAAGAAGAATATGAGGATCCAGCATATGTTTTACCCAAAACAAAGTCCCAAAATGAAAGGCAAATATTTTATTTGTATTCATGTTTTTTTTTTTTTCATATTTTGAATTCGTATAGTATTAACAGGAGATATTTTCATGGAGAGCAAAGTTGTTGAAAGTAATTTAAGTTTATTTATTCTTGAAAAATATTCCTGTCTGTTTTAAATGTATATTTTTGTTAAAATAAAAAAAGTCAAGCGTATTCAATAAATATTTATTTTGTTCGGCCCGCGACCAAAGGTGTGGTTTGAGTTTTGGCACTCTGTGCAATTGAGTTGACACCCCTGCTTTAGTCTGTTTGGATCAGGGGTGTCCAAATTTTTTAGAAAGGAGGGGTAGGTTTGGTAAGCTGAAAAATGTGTGAGGGCCGACTATCGAGCCTGACATTCTTAGAACAATGTTTAATAAATTCACCCTCCGTTAAAAGTTTGCAGTGGTTGGCGATAATTATCGCAACCTTGTAGCTCGCCTCTGTAGCATTTTTATTTGATTTGGCAGGGTCTCGTGAAAAAGTGCCGTTTCCAGTTGCTTCACCATTTCACAGCGTTCGTTTCCAGATAGCTTTTTTTTGTATGCATGTTTCTTATGGCAGTGCTTCTTGGTAATATCATCCTTTGAAAACAACCACAGTCTATTGGCAAACTAGGCAGACACAGTTGTTTTGGATTTCGGTAAAAAATCGACCAATTTACACTTGTTCTGGAAGCTGTGGCCCTCACAGTCAACTTTCCTTTTTTTGTAATTACCATCGCCATGCCAAAAATGTAGTAGGTTCAAATCCGCACAGAAAGCCAGAGGAAGTCACTTACCATATAAGTTTACATGTTAATTAGTCAAAGAGGTTATGAGTGTTTTAAGCCACGTATTGTTAATGTTTATGGATGATGCCTTGGCGTTGCGTTGCAGGTGGGTGCAGTAATGGTACAACAAAGGTCGAACAGCCCAATCGCATCTAACTGGCAATAATATTACACAGAGAGCTAAATGAGACTAACAGGGATGATCAACGAAAGGCGGCCGCAACCATGGCGGAAAAACATAACACTGGATAACTGACGACCAAAAAACAAGCAATGATCAGCCAGGCTAGCCGGGGACCAACAATGAAAAGTGGCCACAGCGACAAAGGCGATCAAAACCAAGGAATAAACCAATCGACATGGTAGGCTAGCTGTGCTTTTGATGAGGGATTGTCCTTTTAAAAATGTTGAGAAGTGGCAAAAAGTTGATATCATTTTTTAACCCACATCATTTTCATAGGTGGCCCAAATAAATCCGCCACTGCAATAACAATCCGTCTAACAGGTTGAAACCGCCCTGAGTGCAGGATTGATGCAAAGGATTTGATCTAATCCAAAACCTACCAGATGGCTGTTGCTTGCAGCTACCCAATATTATTTCTGTATTGCGAAAAACTAACCTGAGAGTAGCAGATCACGAGTAATGACACCAACTTCTCCCCTGTGTTGACACATTGCAAAACACTTATTTCTTATTGTTTCAGTCACTAAACAGGGTGTTCCAGAAGTCTTACTAAAGGCACATATACAGTACCTGTATCTCCTTAGGGGCCTAGGAGTTGCATAGGAGTCGGATTTGGGCACAACACCGGCTCGGGAGCTTTTATACCCGTGGTCCACACGAGAAAATGACGCAGAAATGACGCGATGAGGAAGCGGAACAGTCGCCGGCGTCTGTTTTGCGGGCATACCACCGATGAACAGCGGGTTGGCCAATTTTGCACATTTTCCATTGCGGGCAACCACGGGCAAAAAAAAAACGCAAAATTTTAGCCGTGATTCAGCCGCAAACGGCTGTGTGACCGGCCCCTTAGCGATGAATAGTAGTCAGACAAGAGGGGCACCATTTTAAAGATAATTACATTAAGTTTTTTGTAAGGCCATTGACTTTTTTCTTCTTTCCAGACACATTAATGACTTCCATTCGACCAGAAAAGGCGTTTTGTGTGCTTGACTTTGTATTTATTTGCCAACATGATGGAGCGTCACCACACTGGAGCCTCAGGTGTCATGATTAGCAAAGCGATTCACCTGTGCCGCTCCTTTGGTGCCAACTGCCTCGGAACCTGATTGGCTCCCTATCCCTATTCAAACCCACTCATTTCTGTCACCTGTTGTCTGTCCGTCTGCGAACCTCAATTTACTCTGGGCAAGCTTTTTCGACCCTGACTCACACCTGTTTTTGCTCCTGTCTGTTCCCCGGCTTCGACACGTTTTTTGATCCTGACCACGTCTACTCTCCTTTACTGGCTTTCGACTCGTTTCTGATCCCGACCACGTTTTTTGCTCTCTGTCCCGGCTACTGACCCGTTTTTCCGTCCCCGACACCGCCATCGCTCGCCACGGAAGTCCTAGTTCCGTGTTCAGAGCGACCTGCTTCCCGCGACCAGCAATCACCGGATCGTGGGTGCAATCCTTTCCCTTCTTCCCAATAAAACTGAGAGAAACGTAACGCAAGTGGGTCCTGTCTCCGTTCTGTTCTTGACATCAGGGTTAGACAGTTTCTGAATACAACACTGACAGACAGATGGATGAGACCGTTTGGGCAGAATGATCATGATTTCATGTCCTGGTCACCAAGATCACTAGATCTCATGCAGTTTCTTTTTGTTGGCATTAGTGAAAAAAGTTAGTCTATATGCCCGCTATTCCGAGGATAAACTGAGGGCCGGAATAACAGAAGCTGTTGCAACCGATGACAATGCAGTACTGGGACACGTTTGGCAAGATTTTGCTTGATGTGTGTCATGGGACCAATGGTGCTCACATTGAACATCTTTCATATCTGTCAACCTGTACGTTTTTGCCGTACAAAGTACGTTTATTATGAATTTTAAGACATGTTCAACCTACAAGAAAATCTGTACGGAAAAACGCAAAATTGTCATTTATGCGTACCCTCCGGTATACACCGACTATCACAAAACTGCAAATCAATCAAGTCAAACGAGTTCGAGTTGTGTAGTAATAGGAAGTCCGTCTCTTTTTAGAGAAGCGGCTTTTTCGGCTCAACTCATTAAAGAGAGCCGGCTCTCAAACAGCTCACTTGTACGATGCATTATATTACGAATTATTATGTTGTATAAAGAAGTTAAGAAAAAGAAAGGAGAAAATGAAAAAAGTGTCACGGGACCGGAGCAGATCGGAGGCAGGAGGCAGGAAGGATGAACTCAATCGCGTAACGACCAGTTACTTTTATTTAGCAAAATAAAAGTTGTCCAACACTCAGGGACAAAACAAAAACGGGCTTACAGGCAAACAGGAACTCAGACTTGGAATACTCACATAACAGGCTTTTACTCAGAACGGGCAAACACAGGTTTCCTCAAGTCAAACAGAACAGATTAATGCAGAACAGAAAACGCAATGAACCAGCAACCGGCAATCCCCAAAACCCGCCTTTAAGAAGCACAAACGCAAATTAGACGATCTGCTACAGCCGGTGCCCAGGGGGCGGGGCCAGCCGGTCGCCGCGGCGACCATGCTGGACATGACAAAAAGACAGGATTGTGCTTATCCCTTTAATCAGTATATTACCAACAATAATTTAAAAATATAAAATGAATTAATAAATTGAATAAGAAAATGTATTATTCTACTTAATTATATTTGCATGTATTTTTTCCTTCTACAGTGAACATCCAAGCTACTTAAGTTTAGAACTGTTTTTATAATAAACCTCATTCATGTCGAGCAACTCAGGATCTCACAACGAAATGTTAATTAACAATATATATATGATATAACGAAACACAATATAACATGTTAAACTACATAAATAAACACATTTTGAAAAAAAAATATGATGTAAGAATTTTTTGTATTCTGTAAGGGAAAATACGATCTTTGAACATTCCATGTACAATTGAGATTATAAAATCTCTGAATTTACCATATGTTTGTCTCATCTCATCTTATCTCATTAGCTACACCACTTTTCCTCAGCAGGGTCGCGGGGGTGCTGGAGCCCATCCCAGCAATCATCGGGCAGTGGGCAGGGGACACCCTGAACTGGTTGCCAGCCAATCGCAGGGCACACGGGGACAGACAACTCACTCGCTCATTCACACCTAGGGACAATTTGGACCGGCCAATTCACCTGAAATGCATGTTTTTGGAATGTGGGAGGAAACCGGAGTGCCCGGAGAAAACCCACGCAAGCACGGGGAGAACATACAAACTCCGCACAGGAAGTCTGGAGCTGGATTCGAACCCACGCAGGAGGTTCCCAAGACATGAACTGTGCCGCACATGCGCTAACCACTGCGCCGCCGTGCTGCCCCATATGTTTTTTATATCCCTAATAGTTCCCAAGAAATTGAATGTCAAAATGTGTCCAAGACCTTTGGAACACCTTGTATAAGGCATGTGTAAAATATATATGATGACACATAGTAAATAATAATGGCCGTGCAATGTTATTGTGGATTACACAAGGATGAGACACCTGCTGCGTAAACAAGGATCATGCAGTCGAGCTACGACAACTGAAAGGCCTCCATTCGCACAGATTTTTATTTCAGAGCCAATATGACTAGCACTCCATCCTCAATTTTAGCTAATATTGCAGTTATAGTTTCTTTTTAAGCGGAGGTGCTGCAGATTGCCACCCCCTCCTATGTTTTCTCATTGTTATTCTCGTCCAGCAACCTTCCTGCTCGCAGCCTCTACTGTCTGGCAATATTTTAGTTTGAAGTGATGCCGTGATTCATGACTCAAACCAGCTGCTAATTGGAAAATTGGATTCTTGTCTCCTGTCGCAAACCACGAACCCGAGCGATTTGTTTTTTAAATTTCGGAAGGAATTCACGGCTCGCCTCGGAGCGCATTCGAGCACCAGTCTGCGCCACTGAGAGCAAATGAGGAAATTGAGAACAAGAGGGCTGTGAAATTCCCTTGTATAAGTGGCACAGCGGTGACAATGGGGTAAAAATACAAACTAATCAGCTGCAGAATTTGTCTTATCAAAATACCGTAAATTCCGGACTATAGAGCGCACCTGATTGTAAGCCGCACCCACCACATTTTAAGAGGAAAACCGATTTTGTCCATACACAAGCCGCACCTGTATATAAGCCGCATGCGCCCACATTCAAACATGTAACACAAACACAAAATTAACCCAAACCCAACTTCAAGTCCCGCGATTGAAACTAAATGTCCTTCATCAAAGTCCACAGTCCAAAAATCACAGCCGGCAAAATGAACGGAAAATTATACCGGTACTTAAGGTATGATGCAGACCTGCAGAGTCCGGGTCCCGTTAAAAGTAATCCAAGGAAAAAAGTGTATATTTCCAAAGGTAAGGGTGGGAAAATATATCAGATAAACACATTTACTCATGCAACTCCTTTTTCTTTAACCAACTTTTTACCCCCTCTTCTTTCCTTGTATGTCCCTCACCTTTAGCGGTCCCCACTTAAACTCGGCACCCCGCGTTTGTTCCGCCCCTCCTTTTTCATTCACCCGTGCAATACACATCAGAATAAGTGTCTAAAATAAATACAAATAAATACATTACAAAAATATACAGTTTCAACTACATATTATACATGGGTTACACATATTTACAAAGAAAGACGGTAAACCGAGAGAGTTTTCAAAGCTTTAATAATAATAATATAGCTTTGACAGGGCAGTTAATGGTAGCAACACTCGAGCGCCGCTAGCAGCCGTTAGAAAAATTACATGAATCGGCCGCATCACTGAATAAGCCGCAGGGTTGAAAGTTAGGGAAAAAAGTAGCGGCTTATAGTTCGGAATTTACGGTAGATATTTGGACTCAATCTTGTAATTTTGCCTGTGAGCTCAGTATGGAGCTGGCTAAGATGAGAGCCCAGCAGGCTCATCATGCATCCTTGCTTTCTATCAAATAACTGCACAGCCTTCTCTTTCGGCATCCCTTCTACTTCCACCTGCTGCGTTTGTATGCTTGCGATGTTCGTTCAGCCCGCTGTTGGAGTTTACTGCAACTCATACAATATGCACATTCAATCATATACAACCTGCGGTGGAGTATCTCTAAGTCGGAATAATGTGCAGGAGGTCCAGTGCCATGGGAGGTGACCTGTGGGCTGCTCATTTCAACTATTTCTTGACCAGAATGCAGAGAAGAGTTTAGGGGGATTTATCACAATTCAAGATGTATTCAACAACTGTTTCACGCATTGCCATAGTTCAGGCTTCACATTTATAAATAAAAAACTCTATATAATTTCCAAGAATCAACAACATGTGAGAAACAATCGTGAAAAGAAGCTAAATGTATTCACAGGTCTCTTGCAGGCGGACTTTCTGCCAGAATCGCCCGGTATTAGGCTACATACATCTTCCCATTAACTCTGACTTTCTTCCCAGTCTGTGCTGACAAAAAGGAAAGCAAGAGCATGATGCTACCACCACCATGTTTGACAGTGAAAATTATGTTTTCAGGGTGATGTGCAGTATTAACTTTGCGTCAAATGTAATACTTTGCATTCAGCTCAAAAAGTTCAATGTTGGTCTCATCTGACCAGAGCACTTTGTTCCACATGTTATCAGAGTCTCCCATGTGTTTTTTTTTCTAAATTCCAAATAGGCCGTTTCATGGTTTTCTTTCAGAAATCGGTTTTCCTCTTGTAGCTCTTGCACAAAGGGCACCCACCTCAGCTGTGCATGCCTGCAGGTCATCCAATGTGATCATGAGTCTCTTGGTTGCTCTTCTGATTAGTTCTCTCCTTGTTTGGTCCAAAAGTTTAGAAGGTCGAGTCTTGGTAGGTTTGCAGTGTTTTTTTGCTCTCTCTATTTTGATGTTATTGCTCCCACAGTGCTCTGTGAGACGTATAAATGTTGTGAAATCTTCTAGTATACCAGTCCTGCTTTGAAGCTTTCCACCACAATTTCCCTGACCTGCCTGGTGTTTTTTTTTGTCTTCATAATGTTGTCTGTTCTCCAGTGACTCGGTTCACAGGCCTCTGAGTCAATCACAGAGCAGGTGCATTTAAACTGAGACTAAATTACTAACTGAGACTAATTAGAATCAATACTTTCAATTTGTATGTTATGTTGTCCTAGATGTACTATAGAACAGTGGTTCACAACTGGTCTAACTTAGGGAGCCACCATCCCACCCTGTTACAAGCTGTGACCAATGTTCCCTGTAATTTTCCAAGGGTCTGAGCATTCACACAAAGTCGGTGAGCAACGCTTGAAACAA
The DNA here is from genome assembly GCF_059441175.1 of Urocampus carinirostris. NCBI lineage: Eukaryota > Metazoa > Chordata > Actinopteri > Syngnathiformes > Syngnathidae > Urocampus > Urocampus carinirostris. The sequence continues at coordinate 12,479,695 of NC_142352.1, forward strand.
CAGTGAGCAACCATAATCCCAAGTGTGGAAACTGAGTCATTATCAAACATGTCCAAAACCTGACATCACGTTACATTTTGCTAAGTTTGCGGCAATGCAAATTTTTTTTTCTCTTTTGAATGAATTGACTCATGTACTATTGCAAAGGTTGTACGGCCTACAAACATCATTTGTTTTTACAATTCTTTTACAAGATTTTCATTTTTTTTTTCCTAGTATCATTTTGGGGCGCTTATTTAGTCGGTTGCGCAACACAGAACTGTATTTAATCACATTTTTTTAGTGGAAGTACAATGTTGACAACAAGATTGACTCGGTATAATTGGTAATTATTTGAATGCAAAATAAACTTTTTCTTCTTTTTCCGTTTTTTTCATTCCTTTAAAAAAATCTCGTTGTGTTTATTTTTTCCTAGATGTTACTTTTTTCTTTTTGTTCTCTATTTACCTTTTTTTACTTTGTTTCTTTCTTTTCTTTTTTTCTGGCTTTTTTCTGAATTTTTCCTTCTTTTTTTCTCTTCCTTTTGTTTCTTTTTTCTCAGCTTTTCACCACTTTTTCATTTTGGTATTTTTTTCTTCTTTTTCCGTTTGGGACCCGAAAGAGCCGGTTCTCTTTAGTGAGCCGAGCCGAAGAAGCCGGTTCTCTACCGACTTTACTTAGCTTCGTTCGACTTCGAGATTGACTTCAAAATACCGCATTTAGAAAACAGCGTCAGGGGAACCCGTTTATTTTTACCTTCATGCACTGTCTCTTTGACTTAATTCGCTTCTTAATTAGCAATTTCGAGCCCTGATTTTTGTGCGCTAGCTAGATTTTCTTCTGCGCTGAGAATGTGCGGGCAGCGCAGCTCAGAGGGAACATTGGCTGTGACCCAAATCAAGAACAAAATTCTACTTCTTAAATGTATTCAATGATTGTAAAGGAGAGGTAGAGGTAGTAGAACATCTCATCTCATCTCATCAGCCGTACCGCTTATCCTCATTAGGGTCGCAGGGGGGCTGGAGCCCATCCCAGCCATCTTCGGGCAGTGGGCAGGGGACACACTGAACTGGTTGCCAGCCAATCGCAGGGCACACAGGGACAGACAACTTATTCGCTAATTCACACCTAGGGACAATTTGGACCGGCCAATTCACCTGAAATGCATGTTTTTGGAACGTGGGAGAAAACCGGAGTGCCCGGAGGAAACCCACGCAAGCACAGGAAGTCTGGAGCTGGATTTGAACCCACGACAGGTTCCCATGACATGAACTGTGCCGCCGTGCTACCGGTAGTAGAACATATTCTCATTTAAAAATAACGATGAAAAAACAAACTGATATAATATTTCCTTGAATGCTATACTACCTGCATTTTGATGAAATACAAAAAACTTCAGTAACTTCAAAAATGTTTAACAACTCAACATGCACAACATAAAACTACAGTTTCAGGCTTTCACGTGCTACCACATCGCTGCACAGAACACACTGGAGCTTTTGAACTCTTTTGTCGTCATAATAAAATCTATATCTCATATATTTGCTCCGTTCGCAGTTGCAGGGCATTTTTCCCTCCACTGTTCTGGAATGTTATTGACCCTCAATTATTATTATATTTTCTTAGCATTATTTTGCCAGGGCAGAGGGCTGCAACCCACTAGTTAAGAAACACTACTCTAGAGCCTTTTCTTGTATTTGTAGTGTAAAGGCAATAGAAAATAAAATAGGAATAATCAATAAAAATGTGCTATTAAGAATTTTGCCAAGACCCCAGGAAGTATCAATCCCAAGAGAATAAAATCGATCCAATCCATGTACTTGCTTAGTATCAATATAATCGATATTTACATCGTTCCACCAACTCCTATCTACTATATTTCCGAAGTCTTGGCTATGGGGAACATCTCATCAACATTCTGTTATGCTATTACGTAAATATCTCAATCAATGGGAAAGTAACAAACACACAGCTATCCTTTACATTCATTAAAAGTACATCAGTTTGTGCATTGATACAAAGTCTGTATTTTGTGCGGCACGGTAGCTGTGTGAGTAATGCACAGCCATGGGGTTCAATTCCAGGTATTACTCACTGCCTTCCTGTGCGGGGTTTGTATGTTCTCCTATGGGTTTCGTACGAGCGCTCAGGTTTTCTTCCGCTTTCCAAAAAAAGAATGTCAGGTTAGTTGGCTGGTCTAAATTGACTGAGCGTCTGAGTGGTTGTATGTGTCCGTGTGCCCTACTACTGTCTGGCAACCAGTTCAGGGTCCTCTGCCCGCTGCCCGAAGATAGCTGGAATGATCCGGGGCGCTATCCTAGTAAGGATTAACAGCATAGAGAGAGGATAGATGGATGAAAATATGTATTTAGTGTGTCTAGCTACTTGTTTTTATTTCTTGCTTTTTGACTTCCTCCTACTACAAGCAGATAGTTGAGAGAAGGTTCCATACATACAGTACCTGTTAACCGAGTCTACCTCAAAGCTACACAAAAACCCTTATCGGTACTATAACCAGCTCAGTAGCCTAGATGGTAGGGCGCCCTCTTTGAGACTGGGAGGTCGCTGGTTCGCGCCTCGGCCGAGTCATACCTAAGACTTATAACATTGGTAATAATGGCGGCGCCCTCTGTTGGCTGCGGCTGCATCGGCTCGCTACAACGGGTCAGGTGTATCGACATTTCGTTCTGTGTACATTGTTACAAAGAATGACAATACAAAGGAAATTATTATTATTATTATTATAAGTTACCCCATCTCACCCAAGCCAGGCATACAAGGGATGGTCCTCAGTAAACGATAAGTGGTTCAATAGGTAAAACGCTTCATTTCTGGCACTGCATACATCTTTGGCATTTCGCAGATGTTCATATGTTGCGGTTCAATACGCATGAAGAGGCGCAAACAGCATCTGGGTTTATGAGAAGTCTCTTAAGTCAATTCTCTTGAGCGACAGGTGTGTTTTTCACAGTCTGCAAGCAGCACGGAGAGATGAAGTTTCCTTGAGGGCTGCAATCTGGTGTTTAAAATAACAGATAATTTTTACTATGTGTGAGAAAGCAAGCTAAAGGTAAGTCTGAGAAATTGGTAGGAAAGAAAACGTTTCATAAACATGCTTTAAACCTCGAATAAACTGGTGCGGTGCTATGTTATTGGTGTTGTTATTCTTACACCTAATATTGTGTGGAGACTTACAAATAGGTCATGAAAGGATAAATGTAGCTGCTCCTCTTGAGCAACTTAACAGTTAGGTTGTTGCAGTGTTCTCGTTTGCCCGCGTCCCTGCGTCCTAGATGCATCACTTTTGCCGGGGACGCATTGTGTCAAATCAACGTGCGTCCCCGGGATGCAACTTTTTTGACACCAAATTGTCATTATTACCCAATTACTTTTTTTTAACAAAGATTTACCGCACTCCAAACTTTTCGTCAGGCAGATCCGCCATTGTTGTTTTGGTCTCGCGCCGATCTCGGCAAACGAGATCTCGTTGCTTCGAGATGACGTCATTGTTTTGGTGGTTGTCGCGTGAAATAGAAGTATGCCTCTGTAAAAACAGTTGGTATTAGGTGCAAATCAACCAAAAATTGGTATTTTTTTCAGTGTCGGTAATAATTCGAAACATAATACAGAAAGTGGTAACAACGGCAATCATTCCGGCACGAAAAAATGGCGGATACATTTTACAGAAGACCGTGAAGGCAAGGAAAACACGTGTTTTGAAGCAAACGATTCAACGAAAGATAGACAAAAAAATACTACTAGGAAGAAAAGGACTTTTCTGCCAAAATGGACTCAATTATATTCCTGGTTACGCTATGAGGAGGATGATAATGGAGGCTACATGTTCTGTGATGCCTGCACCCAGCGTGACAAAAAAACTGGATTGCATAAATCATTTCGCAATACGAACTTTCAGAAAAGCACATTGAATCGGCACAACGACAACGAAAACCACAAATTAGCTATGGAAATTCCGTTGCTGCAATTGGACCTTAAGAAGGCATTACAACTGTGGCGGGACAGCAAACTACGAAGAATATATGAACTGAAATATCTGAAGTGATTATAACTGCATGAATATATAGACTAATATTTCAGCAATATTATTCTGTATAATGTACAATATTTTTGTGAAGTGAAAAATCTGAAGTGATAACTGCTTTGTATTACCAATTAAGTGTGATGATTAAAACTAAATGAATATATATATTTATATATTTATTTATATATTTGTCGCCAATTTACAATTTCACCCTCGATAACACTAAATTTTGGGGACCCATAGATCTCCGTTGGGACCCATAGATATTTGAGCATGCGAGTCCCTGGGACCCATCACTTTTCAGAGGTAAAATGAACACTGTTTTTGTGGGAAATACTGTTGTTAATGTGAGTTAGAGTAAGATAAGCCCTTAAAAATCCTGCAGGTATTAAAGCCCGAGCCTAACCAATTAATTTGACTTGAAGGACCGATCCCGGAGAAAACCTGAATTTTTATATGTAATCAGTGAGGATCCTCCTGAAGATCGCCAGACACACTGCTGAGCTTGTCGAGCACGCCGAGAAGCACTTCACGGGGCATGCCCGGACCTGAACGTAATGATTGATTTTTTAGGCCAGACCCAAGACTGACCCGATATGTGGGTATATTACAACACTCATCTCTCGGGTAACACTGGGGAAACATGCTAACATATAAAACCGTTATGTGTCTAGACTAGAGGTAAGGTATTTAACGTGAGCTGTAGCCAGACCGGGATGGGCCGGACCTAAAATGTTAGTCATCACGTTCGGATTAAGGGCCAGACTTTTTTTTCTTAAACTATCCATCCGTCATTGTTCATTGTTTCTTTCTCTGTGTCTGTGCAATGGATTCAGTTCTCCCTCCAGCAGCAAGAGACAAAACACTTTATTTGAGGGGCCGAAATTTGATCAGGCTCGTACTGGGTCAGTCCTTAATTTCTGCGGGCCCAGGTAGGGTTGGGCTGAATTTTTTTAGGCCCGGTCTTACCCCTAGTTTGGTCACTTTGTGAACATCATCCAGATGGAGAAATATGTAGTCTTTGAGTTTTTTTCACTGTTTACACGACAAGATTGTGTCTTGTTATGTCATTACTTAGGTAAGGCAGAAAGTGACAATCATTTCTATTGGTTCTTCAAAAAGCTTTATATGAGCAGAGAATTTCCCTTAACCCCTAGCGGCTATGATCGTCAGTTTTTATGAATTTTCACAGAAACAGAAAATAGTGATGTGTGATTTGGTTTTGGCAACATACAGAACGTGGCAGACCAGATGTAGTCTGGTTTCTTGGAAGAAGTCATTTGCTGTCGTCCCTTCGGGAGACTGTAAATCCCATGACATTCTCATGAATAGGAGATAACATTAACCGTCAACAGCTTACTCCATATGCTTCATTAGTGTGAACCATGGGAGCACCGATTACATAGCGGGGGGTTTGAAATGACTGAGATAAATGCCTTGCTTAACGATCAGAGCCCTTTTTTTCAAAAACATGATCATGCGCTTTGTTTCAAAACCCCCAAAATGAGCCAGGATTCAAATTCTGATCTTGACTGAGTGACATTATTGTAACTATATTATCAGTCTTCCATTAAACTTCCTTTTTCATCTGTGTCCATTATCTGATTTAGTGGTTAAATGAGAATATACCGTCTCCTGGTTCTTATTCCTACTGTGTGACCCTCTTTTAAAGACTGCAATTATTTCTGTTCAAATCTTAAAGTGTATAGTACATAGTACATCATGTATGTATGTATGTGCCGGTATGTAAATGCATTTATATAGCGCTTTTCAAGTCAATGAAGACCTCCCAAAGCGCTTTACAATGTGCTTCACACTCACCCATTCACACACACACACACACCAATAGGGAGGCTCTTACCTGCTTATTAGGGGCATTAGGGATTCAGTGTCTTGCCCAAGGACACTTCGACATATAACCACGTAGGAAATCGAACTTGCGACTTCTTGATCCCAAGACGAGCGCTCTACCTCCTGACCTAATCCCCTGTATGTATGTATGTATGTATGTATGTATGTATGTATGTATGTATGTATGTATGTATGTATGTGTATCACAGTTCACGGATAACCACACGGGTCGTTGGGGCACCAATGGGGACCCAACTCTAGATAGCTTACTTCACCATTTAAGGTTCCTGGCCAGTTTTTGGGTCATGACGAAGTTGACACCAGTCCATTCCTTAATGTTGTCGGCCCAATTCTTTTTCGGTCTTCCTGTCCTCCTGCCCCTTGGACTTTACCCTGGAGAATTATCTTGGTCAGTTGTGCTGATCTTGTGACGTAACCATACCACTGACGTTTCCGTCCGCGCACAGTTGAAAACAGATCTTCTTAGGGTCAATTGTGCCCTCTGATGGTGTTGCACACCGTTTTCTTTTGTCACATGGGCTAAGTAGCTGATGCCAGTGGGGGAAGACTCAGCCTCACCTATCAGCCAATGTGTGAACAAATGATCCTGACTGGTTTCAACTGGATAATGTGTTGTAAAGTGCTTACAGGTAGGAATGCGCTAAGCAATGACAGGTGAAACAAATGTAGCAAGTCAGCTCAAGTCCAATATATGAAAACCAACAGGCCTAGTTTACAAGAGGAATGAAATGTGCTAATGTCCTTACTCAGTTATTTAACAGAGACAAAGTGGTGTTTGCCAAAGCGTTAATAAAATCCTTCAAAAGTCGAAATACCATTATCTATCCATCCATTATCTGCACCACTTATCTTCAGGAGGGTTGCGGGGGTGCTAAAACTCATCCCAGGTATCGCCAGGCAGTGGGCAGGGGACCCCCTGAACTGGTTGCCAGCCAGTCGCAGGGCACACAGAGGGATACATTTCACTCTCTCAGACAAGTTAGACCGGCCGATGAATGTTTTGGAATGTGGGAGGAAACACAAGCGCAGGGGGAACATGCAAACTCAGCACAGGAAGGCTAGCAGCTGGATTTGAACCCATGACCTCAGAACTGTGCCTCGGATGTGCTAACCACTCAGCTACCGTGCCGCGATCCAGTATATATAGGACAATATATTAACTACAGTTTGCAGTATGAGTGTCACACCAACAGACACTGTAGCTGTAACTCACTAAATAATCCTTTATATGGTAGCTTATTAAGTAATCTATGTTCATTGTTGATACACTTTATGATGAAAAGCCACAGAACTAACTTTAACCTATGACAAACCTTTTACCCAAAGCTCTAGCAAAGTGCTTAGACCAGCTCATTCACACCTAGGGACAATTCAGACCGGCCAATTAACCTGACATGCATGTTTTTGGAATGTGGGAGGAAACTAGAGTGCCCGGAGGAAACCCACGCAAGCACAGGGAGAACATGCAAACTCCACACAGGAACGCTGGAAGCTGGATTTGATCCCATGACCTCAGAACTGCCTCACTGATGTGCTAACCACTCAGCCGCACGATCACAAAACTTTCAGGATGTAAAATCGGATCAATCCCTCTGTAGCATTTATTCTCGAAATTCTAATTGCTCAATATTCCTCAATATCTGATTATCAACAATTTTTTGAGCAACTAGCAGTTGATAATGATCATTGAAGTTTAACACTCAACTATGCAGTAGTGAACAATTAGGCCCGTGAAGATTTTATAACAATTCTATAAAACTGCTATTAATGTACCATGTATATAAGTCATCAACTTTTGTTAGCCACTGCTTGTGTATGCTTGGTCTTTCTTTTTTAATTTTGTGAAAAAAACATTAACAATGAAAACAATGAAAGTCAATTGTGTTTTTGTACTATCTTTAAAGCATGCCTTTAAGACAAATGTGTCACGTTTCAAAGATCAGTCTCATTCCATTTTTTGTAAATACGTTTCTCAATTTTATTTCATTTTAATGTGAAGTCGTGCTTATGTGTGACTTCATTTCCTGTTTATGTGTGACATCAATAAACCACGCCTACTGACCGAATGTTGTCAGTACGGCCTGGGCAACCTGGGAAGATGGCGGCTGGGCTGTGCTCGCTCCATTGGCGAGGGAGGTCAAACCTCAATAAGTGTTTTCATCTGAATAATTCTGCCAAAAGAGAGTTTATATATCTTGTATATCTCTCACATGAATTGGCGTGACTCAACCTGTACAGCAAAGGTGTCAAAGTCAAATAGATGGAAGACCCCCAAAAAATAGAACTACAAGCTACGTGCCAGAATCAATAATTGTTGAAAAAAAAATGCTACATGTAGTCGAGTGAGGGCAGCACGGCGGCGCAGTGGTTATGGAGCGTGTGCGGCACAGTTCTAAGGTCTTGGGAACCTCCTGTGTTGGTTCAAATCCAGCTACCGCACTTCGAGATTGTACGTTCTCCCCGTGCTTGCGTGGGTTTCCTCCGGGCACTCCGGTTTCCTCCCACATTCCAAAGACATGCATTTCAGGTGGATTGGCCGGTCCAAATTGTCCCTAGGTGTGAATGAGTGGGCGAGTTGTCTGTTCCTGTGTGCCCTGCGATTGGCTGGCAACCAGTTGAGGGTGTCCCCTGCCCACTGCCCGATGATTGCTGGGATTGGCTCCAGCACCCCCGCGACCCTACTGAGGATAAGCGGTGCAGCTAATGAGATGAGAGACGAGGTAGTCGAGTGAACCTATATTATCATATCAGAAGCTAGCAAACATGTTCCAAAACGATCAGCCAAATAGAGCAATATTTTCCAATGGCTCTGTCAGTTCGCTTTTATTTTCAACATGGATTCAGTCGGCTTGTCTTCGTTTATTGAAACAAGACGTTCAGTTAATGTTATTCGGGAGTCTCTGTTTGCTGTGTTTAACAAACTCACCAAAGATCTGTGATAGAAGCAGTCAACACTTGGCTGCTTCCACCGTGCCCAGCATGATGAAACACTGGACCACAAAAGAAAGACAATTGAAGAATTATCGTGAATGTAACAGCTGGCCTGGGTTTGCTCAATGTTTATGGCGGATTGTAAATATTGTACAAGGACAAGGTTAGCTGTCTGAGCATAGATTTAGTAGTTGGTGCTGAGAGCAATTGATCATTTGTGAGGGGTGCTGCTGCATAAGACTACATGACCACGATGGCCTCAATTGTTACAAATTCAATAGCCATAACAACAGTATAACCAACCGAATTAACCTCATATATATCTGATCATCTGACGTTGAGGTGGCTGTTGACTTCCTAAACCCATTTGATTTGGATTGACGTGACTATGCTTGATTTAGATATTTTTGGACTCATTTAGAGCAGGGGTCTTCATCTTTTTCAAGCTGAGGGCTACTTTTTGTTTCAAATTAGCGCAAAAGGCAGCGGGTTTAATATGAATTTCTAGCAACTTAGCTGGAATGCTTGCTAATTAATTAAAAAGGTAGCTTGATACTTATCTGAAAGGGTAAAAACAAACCAAAAAAGGTAAAAAGCTAACTAGATATCTAAAAGGGTTGGAATTGTAATGATTTGCCCATTGCCCTCACCGGTGCCTGCTGTCGTTTCCTGATTAGTTCTATTTAAACTCAGTACTCTCGTTCACTCCTGGTCGGTCCGTAAGTGAACCCCCGCACATGCAAGGCAAGCACTTTTTGACTCTGGCTCCCATCTGTCTCATCCTGTCCTGTATCCTGCTCATCAGCCCTAGGCTTCCCGATTGTCTCTGTCTACCTGACTTGATTCCTCCCTTCGACCACTCTCCTCCCTCCGACCACGCTCCGATCTCCCGTCCTGGCTGCCCGGTTTGTACTCGTCCCCCCGACCACGCTCCAATCTCCCGTCCCGTCTGTCTGACTTGTTTCTGTCCCCTGACCACGCTCTGATCTTGAGGGCTTCCTGCTTCTCCTGCCCAGTGTTTGTTTTCTCGCGCCTGACTTCTCCGCTTCTTCAATAAAGCTTGGTGTGAAACGTTACGCGTTTTGGTCTACCGCCTGTTCTGGTTCTGACACGAATATAGCTAGCTAGCTACAAAGCTAAAACGGCAGCCAGATAGCTGGCTAAAAGGGTAAAAAGCCCTCTAAATGGCAACATAGAAGAATAAAAACAAAGCTAGCTAGCTAGCTAGAAAGGACCCCAACATTTAGCTTGATAACTAGGAAAAAGGTAACCATCTAGCTAGATAAGATGACAAAAGAGGTAAAAAGCTAGCTTGATAGCTTGATAAATATCTAAAAGGGTAGGACGATAGCTAGGTAGCTACAAAGATAAAAAGGTAAGCAGATAGCTAGCTAAAAAAGCTGCACAATTTTTGTTCATTCGCTTCATAAAACCCATAAATTGAAATTGGAATTTAGTTTGTTGTATTTCCTGTAAAATAAATCAACAAAAACATGATACATACATTTTTAATACAAGAATGAATTATCTATTTTTTTAATTAATTGCTTTAAAAATAATTATCAACACTTGAATAGATTTTTTTGGTGGAGCATGAAGCCCATGGATTGGAATTTATTTATTTGAATTTCTAGATATCAAGTTATTGTGTTATTACTATGTTGTTACCATGTTGTTACCAGATTAATTATTAAAAAATAGGGTAAATACACTCAGCCAACCATTAAAGAAGTAAGACTCCTAATTAACAGATAATTATGTAAAATCATTTTTCCTTAAGTGTCAAGGACATAAATGAAAAAAAAAAAAACATTTTTAAGGTACAAATTCATTTTTCATTGTCATTGTGTTCTGAGCAGACAGCACAGATCGAATGCTATCGCTGGGGCAGTTAGGGATGGCTTTAAATGTTAGGCAGGCGTGTCTGTGTGTGCAACTGTGATAGGCTGGTGAATGCTGTCAGTCAAACAGCAGGGCGGGCACAAAATTCAAATTGGGAAGCGTGACGAAAGCTATTATCTTAAGCGGCTTGTTAAATTGAAAATAAATTCATCAATTAATGTCAGGAGAGCACAAAGAAATGGTGATTACCAGCGGGTGCTCCGTGGATTGTTTTCAGTTTCAGGAAGTGACAATAGGCAATAATGCTACAGCTATGCTAACAACTTTCTTAAACCACCCATGCCGAGCCTGTATCTCACATACACCAGATTATTTAATGATTATGACAAGCATGACTTATCGGTATCAGATCTGCTTTGATCCATACTACTATGTATATAATTGTATCGGATCTAAACCAACATGCCCAGTATTTAACACTGTTATCATTATTCCGTTTTATGGATATTCTATTGTGAAAAGTGTCAAGACAGTTGAAGGGATGAGACCATGATAAACTTGATCTTTTTGCAGTTGGCCCTTTTTCGTTTCTATTTTCATTTCAATCGTACCTTAAAGTTGTAGATTTTGAATTAATTGTTAAACACAGGGGTGGGAACATCAACAACAAAGTGCAACAAACACATTTCTGATTCAAGTCAAGACAAGTCACCTTTATCTGTATAGTCACAAAATGTCTCAAAGGGCTGCGCAGGTGAGAACTACACCATCTCCTGATCTTAAACCAACATGATGATGACCAAACCCAGAACTTCAGACCAAAAGTATAATATTTCTACTCCATTCCATATCCCTGATGTGATACACCAGTTAAAAGAATCGAGGATTCTCTCCCCACACGGTTTTTCCTGACATGAATTTCCTTAAAACAAAAAAAACAAACCTCGGTAACAAATGAGCACCTGGATCACCGTTTGCGGATTCCAATGATGATAAGTGAACCGAAGTTTTCGGTCTCCCTTCAAGCGCAATTTCTCTCATTGGTAGTCCGGAGTGGCAACTTCCACCCCGGTTGACATTTTTATTTGATGGTGTGCTCAGAGTACCCTGGCTCAATAAAAGTTGGGAAACACGGGTGCTTGTGTTACATCATATTTCTCTTTAAAAGCTCACAATACGTGTTTGAGGATGGGAGTTCCAAGCGCTAACTGTTGAAACTTTCAAGGTTGAATTATTTCCTATATTCTCTGGAGGATTATCTTCCCATGTCTTTATTGAGGCAGGGATCAGACTGCTGGCTGTCTGATCTCAAAATCGAGCTGTTTTACTTCAGGTGTCACAAACCAGGAACGGAGACGGGACCCAATAGCACCCGTTTTCTCAGTTTTTATTGACTTTACTTCTGTGTCTGGCGAGGAGGATCGGAGACAGGCGGGAATAGCAAGTCGTTGGTCTGGACTGGAGATCTAAGGCGGTGTCGAGTTCGTAAAAGAGGTCCGTAGCAGGAGGCAGGCAGGTAACGGGACAAAACAGGTCAGGTAACAGGCAGGCAGAACGGGGCGAAGTCAGATCCGGAAACAGGTTGGCAACGAAGGTCAGGCAGCGAAAGACAGGGCAGGAACGGAGTCGGACGAAAAGGCTTACTGAGCTGGTGTCAACAGTTCGCACAACGATCTGACGGCTTCCTCTTGGAAGCCGGGGGTTTAAATAGAGAGTGTCAGCCAATCAGCTGTTGAACTGTTGGCGCCAATTAAGCCGTCACAGCAATCATGAAATCAGGTGCAGATATCCTTACACTGTGCTTATAATTTACTAATAATAGCAATACATAGCTTTAAAAGTGGTCAAATAATACAGTGTCCCTTTAAATGTAAGTCCAGCCTGCAGAAAACCACAATGACCCAACAGGAACTGATCAAAACCCAGAAACTACATTCACATTGACTAATGGGAAAAACAAGAAATACTTGGACGGATGAACTCAACATAAATAGAAGAGAGATTGACGGATAAGGAAATACATAAACCCCAAAACAGTTAAACAAAAAGAAAAGTAAATAAATAAATGAAATCACTGTTACGACCAGAACAAAGGGTAGACCCAATCGCGTAACGTTTCTCTAAAGTTTATTGGGATATAGAGGAAAGGCAGCGCCCGCGATTCAGTGCTCGCTGGACGCGGGAAGCAAGTCGATCACAGAATCGGAACATGTTCCGAATGCGTAAGTGGATCTTCCGGAGCGGCAGATCGTACTGTAGTAGATGGAAAAACAGGTCGATAGCCGGGACAGGAGAACAAAACGTGGTCGGGGTCAAAAAACGAGTCGATAGCCGGGAAGGGAGATCAAAACGTGGTCGGGGTCAAAAAAACGAGTAGATAGTCGAGACGGGAGATCAAATCGTGGTCAGGTCAAAAACGGGTCGTAGACGGAGACAATTGGGGAAATCAGGAATGGACGGATGGATTACGGGTGAAAAAATGGTCCCGACGGGAGTCAGAGTCAAAATACTTGCCTTGTAAAAACAGGGGTTTGCTGACGGACTGACCACAGGCGAGGGAAAGGACGAAGCTTAAGTAGGCCGGGGAACCAATCAGGAAGCCACCAGTGGCTGGCGACAAACGAGCGGGCGCAGGTGAAATTAATCAGTCATCATGACAATAACAAAACATTTAAATAAACAGTTCAACAGTGTAACCTACATACCCTAAAAGGCCTGTTTGTCTAATTTTTAACATTGACATTTAATTTCTAGTTGACTGAAAACAGTAACAGTGGAAATTCACACATAATTAACAATTATGACTCATGGAATGAGGAAGCAATTGGTTATTCTGTTGCTCCCGTTTCTACAAATGTGCTTCACTGAAAGGTTAGACATTGCTTCTGAAATAACTCAACGAGGACCAAATTACATGGTTTCTGCATAATGTAATTGTGAGAAAATGGTTCCTACAAACCTAGAGAGAATTTTGGGGTTTTTTATTCTGCCTTAACAAGTGGCTACTTTGCAAAAGGACAAGGGGGTAAGATGCTTATCGACTGCCTCGTAAATAAATACATGAAAAAGGGAAGGCATATGTAAGTTTTATGATTGTTTAATTGTATGCTGTTCACTGTTCACAGATTCCTTGAATATCAGGGTGGTAGGGGAACTATTTCCTGTGGTGTGTCTTGGGCAAGTGCAGCCTGGCAGTTCTCATCCCTGTCCAGGTGTGTGTGTGTATATATATATATATATATATATATATATATATATATATATATATATATATATATATATATATATATATATATATATATATATATATATATATATATATATATATATATATATTGTTATATATTGTCAGAACCCGAACAGACGGTGGACCCAGACTCGTAGCGTTCTCACACAAGCTTTATTTTACAGGAACGGGGCAGTCATCCGTGGGGACACAAACGACAGTGATTCGGCGATCGCTGGGCAGAAGAGATCGAAACCACACAGGACAGACGAGCAAGATACCGGACAGAGCAGGACCAACAGAATCGATACCGGATACTAGGGCAATATACCGGAGAGGATGGGACAGACAGAATTGATACCGGATTACGGAGACTGGAGCAAAATACCGGACAGGACGAGACAGGCGGATCGATAAAGGATACTTGAGAAAGATACCGGACAGGATGAGACAGACGCGATCGATACCGGATACTGGAGCAAGATACCGGACAGGACGAGACAGACGGGATCGATACCGGAGCAAGATATCAGATATATATAGGACCTGTAAACATTGTCTTTCTGACTTACCAGAATTGTGTTAAATCTACATCCACTATTTACATTCTCCATGTTTGTAACTGTGTCAGGCATCAATAATTAAACACAGAAGACTTCACCAAAAATAGCAAATGACCGCATCGACAGACTGAGTGTCTGAAGCGCGTCTACAGAAGCTAAGAAGACTGAACTGGCTTCAGCCTGAATCCTCAAAAAGATATTGGTGGCAACGAGGCTCCAGAATAGCTTCAGCATTTCTCATTGTCAAGCATATGACAGACCTGGGTCTAGGTTTACGCACTAAGAAATTTTGAGGGGCACCACCCAATGCTTGCTTTTTATTTGGCATCTCTCAAGGCCTGGGACTGGCGCAAGGAGGACACTGGCTTGTGTCCAGTTTTGGCAGCATTTTAGTTTCAATTTATTTAATTTTAAAAAAAATATATTTTTCATCTAGCGACCTTTTGAAGGCGAATGACATTCCGATGTCTCGTTACGTGTTCTTTTCCAAGTATTCGGACTTTGAAAAAATAAATCCGGAGAGAAGCAATTCAGTTGAGGACATTTATTACAATGTTTCAAATTAAAGATAAAATCAGACAGCACTCAGTGCGCTCACCTCAAATGGCATGCAAAAATGTTCCTGTTTTTTTACAGGAAACTTTTTAAAATCTGTCTCCCGTCTGTCCTGTCCTGTCCTGTCCTGTAACCTGCTCGTCTGTCCCTGGCTTCCCGATCGTCTTCAATTACCTGATTTGATTCAGACCCCGCTCCGATCTCCCGTCCCGGCCGGCTACCCGACTTGTTTCTGTCCTTCGATCACGCTCCGATCTCCCGTCCCGGCTGCTCGACTTGTTTCCGTCCTCCAACCACGCTCCGATTTCGAGGGCTTCCTGCTTCTCCTACCCAGCGAGCACCAGATCGCTGTCGTATGTTTGTTCCCCTTCCTCATTAAAGCTTGGAGTTTGGGTCTACTGTCAATTCTGGTTGTGACATTTACTCTTACAGTGAATAATAGTTATTTGACAAAGAAGTATTTTTGTGACTCAAGTCGTTGTGCTGTCTCATCTCATCTCATTAGCTGCACCGCTTATCCTCAGTAGGGTCGCGGGGGTGCTGGAGCCCATCCCAGCAATCATCGGGCAGTGGGCACGGCCAATGGCAGGGCACACAGGGACTGACAACTCGCTCGCCCATTCACAACTAGGGACAATTTGGACCGGCCAATCCACCTGAAATTCTTTGGAATGTGGGAGGAAACCGGAGTGCCCGGAGGAAACCCACGCAAGCACGGGGAGAACATACAAACTCCGTACAGTAAGTCCGGTAGCTGGATTTGAACCCACACTGGAGGTTCCCAAGACCTTAGAACTGTGCCGCACACGCGCTAACCACTGCGCCGCCGTGCTGCCCCGATGTGCTGTGTTTATCGTAAATATAAACTAAGGGGGGGAGGGTTTCATTTATTCAATTAGCATAACACTTCCAAGTAAAAAGTATCGATATCCATCGATACTGCCATGTACTTTCTTGGACAGGATCGTTTGTAAAATTTCCAGTATCACCCACCCCTAACAGGGACAGGTTATGTCCTATGAAGGCAAGGGATGAGAAGTCTAAAAAACATTCTTATATGAATTTATAATGTAACTCGGCTGTAAATAGATTGTTATTATTCAACATGGAGTCCTACGAGAATTCTTTGTCATGATTAATGCAATGCCATCCGTAATATGTCATTTCTGATTCATAAGTTGGTCCAATCCTGCACACTGAGCTCTACTTGAAGGCAGCCAAAGGGCATGACAACAGTAAGTGAATGTGCCTCATCATTAAGTGAATGAAGCCGCTGGATTCTATTTTTAGATCAGTAGGAGTGGCTGTGTGGATGACCTGTCAACTGTATTCTAAATCTTAAGGTTTGTGTACAAGACCGGGCGGAAACATTTGTTGGCCTGGAGAGGGATGGGTGCCACCATGCTGTACTTGTCAGAATCAGAACAGATAAAGGGCCCAATCGCGCGACGTTCTCACACAAGCTCTGTATTTTATGGGAAATGGGGAATCATGCACGTTAGGAAGCTGGTCTGGCGTGGAAGGACAGGACGGCAGAGACCGACGAGATCGATAACGGATCAGGGTAACGAAAATAAACAGGAGATACTAGATGGGAACCAAAACTGGAGAGACTAACCAACAGGACAAGAATAGACGGAAAACAAAGCTGGAACCCGAAATTAAACAGTGAAAAACATAAACAGGGACAATACCGGACTGCAGATATCAAAGGAAAACAGGACAGAACCCACTTCTTGTGGGACAGAAATTCGTTGTCAGAAAAACAGGACAGAACCCACGTCTTGTGGGACGGAAATTCGTTTGACGGGCTGACACTGAAGAAAGAGAGCGCTGAGCTTTAAATACACAGAAAGTCAATCTCTCAAAGTCAATGGGCACCATGGCAACCGTGACACACATGGGCAGGGCCAATTGGGCACCACAGAAACCGTGACACACACGGGCGCGGCCAAGTGGGCGCCATGGCAACCATGACAGTACTTGCCCAAGACGCACCACACGGTCATGATTTGCCTATTGCTCTCACCTGTGATAACTCATTTAGTCCCAGCTGCTGATCGTTTCCTGATTGGTTCCCCTCCTAATTAAACACGTCTTTCTCATTCACTCCTTGTCAGTCTGTCTGCGAACCTCAGCACATGCAAGGCAAGCACTTTTGACTCTTGCTCCCGTTTTAATCCCGACCTGTTTCCTGTATCGATCCCTGATCCAAGCTCCGTTCCCCTGTCCCGGCTACCCGTATCCTGATTCTGTTTCCTGTATCAATACGTACCCTGATTCTGTTTCCTGTATCGATCCGTGATCCAAGCTTCGTTCTCCTGTCCCGACTGCCCGACTTGTTCCGATCTATTTTTGCCAGTGCTCCCTGGTTGTCATGTTTTGTACTATTGCCACACCCATCTGCGACACAACGCCTAGGCATTCTTCAGAAAAAATACAAAAACTTGACTCAAAACCTTTTCAAATATTTAATATGTAAAACGATTGGGTGACTGGCTTGCTAAGGTGCCGGTTTTCTTTACATGACGTCACAGCTCAGGAAGCCAAAGATGAGACTGACTGTCTCCAAAATGCATTATATCGGAGAATAATCGGAATATACCAATGACATATATATAGATATTAGGAAAAACATGTATTATTTTGCCACATTTTGTATTTCTTAGAATTTGGGAATGCCTTTAAGAACAATCAAAAGAGCACAATATATATGGTTTGTGGCAGAGTCTAACTGTTAGACTCTAACGTCTGCTACTTGAGTCTATTTCAATGAATTACCCAATCACATCGTTAGCCCGCCTCTTTAGGTTTGATTGACAGCAAGAGTTCTCTTTTAAAATGTGAAACTGGAAAATGCAAATGGTCAAAACCAGTGATCCCTCTAAGCTGCGCGCGTGCGCAATCGCGCACAGCCTGCACATTCTCAGCGCACAATAAAATCTATCCAGCACAATGTTCCCTCTAAGCTGCGTGTGTGAGTTTTTAAAGTTTTTTGAGAACCGGCTTCTTCGGCTCGGCTCACTAAAAGGAACCGGCTCTTTCGGGTCCTAAACGGCTCTTGAAATGAAATGAAATGAAATGATCTGCATTTATATAGCGCTTTTCAAGTCAATGACTTCCCAAAGCGCTTTACATTGTGCTTCACATTTCCCAATAGCGGCTGTGATCTGTGCAGCCATGTAAGGCGCTAACCTGCTTATTGGGGGTATTGGGGGTTCAGTGTCTTACCCAAGGACACTTCGGCATGTAACACGGACAAGCCGGGATTCGAACTGGGATCCCTTAATCCTAAAACGATCGCTCTACCTCCTGAGCTACTGCCGCCCCTCTTCAGGTTGTTTTTGCTTCTTTCATCCCTATATGACCAAATAGTATATAAAATTATGCACAAAATGACTTAAAGGAAGGGGGAATAGAACAAAAAAGAAAAAAATACCAAAATGAAAAAGTAGTGTAAAGCTGAGAAAAAAAAAACAAAAGGAAGAGAAAAAGAAGGAAAAATTCAGAAAAAGCCAGAAAAAAAGAAAAGAAAGAAACAAAGGAAAAAAGTAAATCGAGAACAAAAAGAAAAAAGTAACAGCTAGGGAAAAAAAAAGAACTCAATGAAATTTTTTAAAAAGGGCTTAAAAAAATGAAAAGAAAAAAACTGGGAAAAAGAAGAAAAAGTTTGTGTTGCATTCAATTCAAATAATTTCCAATTATACCAAGTCAATCTTGTTGCCAACATTGTACTTCCACTAAAAAAATGTGATTAAATACAGTTCTGTATAGTGCAACCGACTAAATAAGCCCCCAAAAATGTTAGTATTATGCGACAAAAGATACCAGGATAAAAAGAAATGGAAATCTTGTGAAAGAATTGTTGTAAAAACAAATGACGTTTGTAGGCCGTACAACCTTTGCACATTACATTAGTCAATTCATTCAAATGCAAAATGTAACTTGATGTCAAGTTTTGGACTTGTTTGGTAATGACACAGTTGCCACACTTGGGATTGCCGTTGCTCACTGTTGTTTCAAGCGTTGCTCACCGACTTTGTGTGAACGCTCAGACCCGTGGAAAATTACAGGGAACATTGGTCAAAACGTCATGTGGCAAAACAGCATGTTTGAGATCAGGTAATTGTGTCATTGTAATCCTCTGCAGTCCTTTGAGACATTTTTGTGATTAAGGGCTATATCAATAAATTTGACTTGACTTGACTTGACATGTGCCAAAAATGCATTCAGAATTACAAGATGGTATTGGGAAAAATGACGTACTTTGTTAAAATAATGATTTTTTTTTAAATAGGACCATGGCAAATATGTACATTTTAATTAGAATGACATTTTAATTATTAATGTGTTGCTAAAGGCTTTTAATTTTAAAACTCAGTTTTTCTTAATTGTTTGTTGTAAGGACGTGTTTTTATTCATTGAATGTTCGTTCTAAATGAGATTTTTACCAATAAAATGTGAATTTTATAATTTAATCATGGCACTCTTGGGCTTCCATATTACGTGCCCCTGTATACAGAACACATGTAGGTTGTATGATACGAATAAGATAAAAACAAAGGCCCTAGAAACAGGAATGTAGTTAATAAAAAAAAATCTTAATAATATATACCAGTTTTCTGACGTTTGTTGTATCCGGTGACATTTGAACCAAACGAAAAGAACAACAACAAAAAACGTCTTTATTTATTGCCGTTGTTTTGAGTTATTCATTACTGAATGCATTAAAGGGGCTATATTTTTTATTGTGATTCAACCCGGGTCACAATTGTCAGCCAAGATGTCTAACATGTATTGAATTCAAGCCAATCAAACACTTAAACAAGATGTAAAAAACGGTAGAGTACGTGTCCTTGTTCCAAAAAAGTCAAATAAATCCCCAAGTTTCTCAGGGACACAAGAAAACCTGCAGCTGTTTGAAAGAAGGACAAAAAAAACTACAATCCATAGATTATTCCTGATACTGCTTCTTGGCTGGAAAGATGGTACTCATTGAATGGAGTAATTGAGCCGGTTTCGGTGCCAGCAGCCTGACATATCTGCTTAATGCTCTACCAGAAGGAATTGCTAAAAAACACCTTGATCAGTGTTTTATAATCCATTAACAGCACAAAGATGTGTTAAGTGGCTGTAGCACATTTGATTGGCGATTTTTGTGAGACTAATGTGGGGTTGAGCCTCTAGAACAGGGGTCGGGAACATTTTTGACTCAAAGAGCCATAAAAGCAAAATATATTACCGTATTTTCCGCACTATAAGGCGCACCGGGTTATAGGGCGCAACCCCCAAAAATAGTTGTTGGTCCTATATTTTCCATACATAAGGCGCACGGGATTATAAGGCGCTACAATGGGAACGTCGACAAAACAGTCAGATAGTTCAGTCAAACTTATTACCCCCTTAAGATTCCGAAAGCTTGCAAAAAAGCAAATACGTGTCTCAGACATGTACGGAAACAGTGTCTGTACGATGTCACCAATCACTCAAATGCATCGTTCCAAATATCATTCGGAAGGTTAAAGTCTTGGGATTCAAGAAATGCCAAACATTTCTTAGTTTCCATTTTATTTTTCGCTGGCAACTGTGTGAACAGCAAAGTAAGAATTTTATTGTGCAGGGAAACGGGGTTCTTTACTGTGCATATGACAATAAACACTTTGAATTGAATTTAGTTTCAAAATAGACTCATCACAGAAACATCAAGATCGTTCTAAAACAAGATACCGGGAAAATGTAAAGCCGCATAGCTCACCTAAGTTCTCTTGCAGCCATCACATTCAATAATGATACGTAACCATGGTCTTCTTACAACCATGAGTGTAGTAAATCCAGGAGAGTAAAATATTATAATAATATTATAATACAGAATTGTAAAAAATGTTTTCTCTATGCCGTAGTGCAACCCAACGTGTGATTCACATTCATCTTTTTCGGCCAATTGCAGGCTTTGTTTCGCCCCTTTAGCCTATGCGAGCCTGTAAATGATTAAAAAAGATCCGCCCCCTTTACCTCCGAATAACTTTAGCCAATAGTGACTGATTCAAATGATGATTGACACATTGGTTAGGAAATGAAACGCCGGTATACAAATCCCAGCATACACCGCGGACTACTTCGCCTCCGGAGGGGAAATCTAGTCGGCTGCTGCTTGCCTTAGTTGCAAGACATTGCGACTTAATATTGATCCATATATAAGGCGCACTGTATTATAAGGCGCATGATCAGCTTTTGAAAAAAAAAAAGGCTTTTAGGTGCGCCTTATAGTGCCGAAAATACGGTAATTTTATTTTGGGAAAGAGCCAAACCATATATTATGAGACAAATTTACTAAATTGCTAAATCCGCGCCCCAGACAAAAGCTTAGTCTTTTGCACATTTATTTTTGATGATTTGATAAAAATTATGAAAAGAGACAAATGCCAGAGCCCGTGTCCCAAAATCAACAAACATACCAATTTAAACTTGTCTCTTTCTTGCAATTACTAAAGATCGTTCAAACTCATTTTGACCCTTTTTTTTTCATAGATATTGGTTTCAAGACCAGATACAAGCAGTTATTTTGTAAAAACGTCACAACATTCTGTAAACAGGGAGCCTGATGTGCTTACCTTTGGCGCAGACAGCGTAGGGCGAGAGATGGGAGGGAGTGCTTGCACTCTTTGCATAGCTCCACCCACACCTCCCACTCACCCAAGCAAATAACTTAAATAAGTTCTCTTCTGGTGTTTTGGCGTATTTACAGTTTGTTCTGTGGATTCATCATAACGTATCTGAACACTGAACATAGATTATATAAAAAAACTAAATATGAATAAAATTATGACTCACAACACGTGGTAAGCTTTCTCTCCTGGCTTTGATCTCTTTGATCTCCGGCAAAACAAACATAAAATGCGACAGAAACAAAATGAAAATAAATCCAAACAGCTTGCCAACATCATTTTCGCCGTTCCATGTTTTCCGTTACTCCCCAAGCCCGCACAAAATTTAGTCATTTTATTCATATTTAGTTTCTTTTGTCTTTTCTTAGCATATTTGGTATTGGAGTAATCCAAAAGTAATTGAAAGTAATCAAGTTAAAGTAACCCTACCCAACCCTGCTAAAGAAAATGTTGTTAGGCAACTGTCGACCATTCATGCCTTCAGTTCCTGATCGTAGTAGTAATCCTTCAAGCAAGCTGGCAAATACCAGTTCATTACCTGTTGCCAGGCCTCAAATGAGGGCCTGGCGTTTGCCTGATACTACACACTCCCGTGTTTTCACAGGTATTTGCAGATACACTATAAAATACTCCCTTTCTGAATCTCTCCACCAGTTTTGATTTATATATTGTAATTCCACAGGCTATATCTCTGAGGGCAGGCCTATGTTTTGTGTAAATGTCCACATAGCCAAAAGCTGTCAGGAAAACTGGAAAACAGGAGATTCTTTAGTATGTCTGCATAAACCCTTAACCAGTACTAAACTTCGCCAAAATTTGTGGTAAGTATATCAATTATTAGTAGCAGGAATTGCATGAACAATGTATTTGTCGTGATCCTACAGTCCGAGTTGTTTTTCCCTCTCTCTTTCTCTCTTCTCTCTCTCGCTCGACCTTACATCATTAGGTCACTCACGGGTTCAATTTTCCTCCTCACTTGTAAATGTAAATGGTCTGCGTTTATATAGCGCTTTTCAAGTCACTGAAGACCTCCCAAAGTGCTTTACAATGTTATTCACACAAAAAAAAAATCACAAGCACACTCACAAACCGATAGCGGTGCCAGCCATGCAAGGCTCAGACCTGCTTATTGGGGGCATTAGGGATTCAGTGTCTTACTCAAGGACACTTCGACGTATAACACAGAGCAGCAAGAAATCGAACTTGCAACCCTTCATCTCAAGACGAGCACTTCACCTCCTGAGCTACTGCAGCCCCATTGTCTTTATTTCCCTGTGTTTTTTCTTCCTATTATGAATCGCCCTCTTCCCTTTATTCGTAATCTATCCCCTTGGTTTCTTTCTAGGTCTTTGCCTTTCTTCCTTTTTCTTCCAAATATCCCTGTTTACAGCACTCTTGTCTACCCAGTGTACAAAACCCCTGCTTGACCTCCGGGACAATAAATACTGCGTGATGAACTTATGGACGTTCGATTTTGCTGCTTAAACTAACTGATCTTCGAACCTTTCGCTTGTCTATTTGGTAACCCTTGTTTGCCTCTTGTGCTCTGGACACCGTTGCCTTGCCGCTTGCCTTTCCATGTGACGAACAGTGCACAAAAAAAGTTGTGCTGAAATTGAAATTTTGCTTACGCGCCATTCCGAGAGATTTCCACACAGTATAAGCACACACAACAGGCTTGATTGCACAAAACCTTTTTAACCAATATATCAATGCAATTTGGAAGCCAAGATATACGAAGAATAAACGAGACCGTAGCTGACTGAATAAAATAAAAAACTAAAACTAAAAATAGAGCGACAGCATTGAAATACTTATCAATGGAATGCAATGGCCAGTCACACCAATCAGTCATAATGGGTCAGAGTAGATGCTTTAGAAGAAAGCCAGATGAGGACACACAGGACGGCATCACTCAAGATCACAAGAGAGTCTGCATACATTTTGTATTGTTGTATTTTCATAGCCATCTGTTTAAGATGCTGGCTTGTAGAAGGTTAAACTATTTTCATAAACTTGTTGCAGGAGTGGCTTAGGAGCCAAAAAGGCACCATTGAAATTTGGGAAGCATCCAGAGATCCGGGACATTTTAATTTATTTCTCAGAAAATGTTTTATTGCCCTTGGCTCCTTTAGTGTGCTTGGAGCTGTTATATAGTGCTGTAGCAATTTATGCTGCACAGTATATACGCACACAACCAAGGGGTTCTATCCCTATACACCCCAGCGAAAAAACTGGTATCTTGATTTTTCGTTATGCTGCATGTTTTTTTGCGGGTTTTGGAATTTGGCAAACCACTTCTGGTTTAGTGGGCATGCTGGCTTGTAAATACGCACCCATCACTTCTGACAACTTAGAAGTGACCACACCTTTTGCGAGTTGGAACCTTGTATAAATATTGGCACAGATAGCATAACGTTGTTTTGGTAAACTTTTCGAGCACAGTCGGACAAATATTACGCAATGTGTTATATTAAAAGAACTACACATATACATTTTGATTGATGGATTGATTGATTGATATTTGTAAAGTAGGCTTAAACGTATTTGCTCAAAAACGTGTATTTCTAATCAGCTGAATGGCCCCTTTTGGCTTCTCCTAGTCTTCCTGTCATTGTTTCACACCACCCCCACGACTGTCCAGGGGGGGTGGTCGTTTTTCCTTCTTTGTCTCAGTACTTTTCCACCGTTGTGACTTCAATAAAACACAGAGGAAAAAGGGGGGAGGGTCAGAAAGAGATGGGCTAGCGAGCTGAACTGAACTTCTTTCTCTTTCTCCAATTGCAATTGAAAAGAAACCCAAAAAGTCTTTGGCTGAATTTCCTTCTACGATTACTCAATATTTATTTTGCTCTCCCTCACGTAAATGGTGGCTTTAGATCCAAAAATATTCCATGTCCCAAAAGCCAGTTTCTGTAGCCGGGGATCGGTCTGCCAAGAACCTCTCCTTTGGCTGCTACCCAGCTCTCTACGCACCCTACCTCTTTGGCCCCTCCCACAGGTGGTAAGCACATGGGAAGTCAGGTCATTACGAAAGAACACGATCCCAGATACAAGTGGCTGAAATGAGTTTCCTCCGCAGGGTGGCTGAGCTCTCCCTTAGAGATAAGGTGAGGAGCTCAGTCATCCGGGAGGGGCTCAGTGTAGAGCCGCTGCTCCTCCGCATTGAGAGGAGCCAGTTGAGGTGGGTAGAGCATCTGATAAGGATGCCTGCTGGACGCCCCCCTGGGGAGGTGCTCCGGGCATGTCCCAGGACACACGAGAGAGACTATGTCTCTAGGCTGGCCAAGGAACGTCTTGGGATCCAGTCAGATAAGCTGGATGAAGAGGCTGGGGATAGAGAGATCTGGGCTACCCTGCTGAGGCTGTTGCCCCTGCGACCCAATCCTTAATAAGCGGAAGAAAATGAATTGATGGATGGATGGATGATTGACTGATTGATTAATCTGCATGTACATGCAACTAAATTTCATTCATAAATATAATGAAACAACTCCAAAAAACATTGTAGAAGGTTAATTGAACCTGTTAAGCCACAAAAGTAGAGCCAGTCCTACTTATAGTGGCAAAGCAATTCGGGGAGCGGGAACAGCACGTCTCGCATGCTGATTTCTTAAAGAAATGACACTCGCTTCACTCCGTGGAACCTTAAGACTTTTGTGCTCTAAATGCAATCTTGCTTACCACTGAATAAATTTAGACCATGTTTCATGCTAGGCTTATCCATACCCATTGTGCACCAGTCAAGAGTTAGAAATGCCTTCCTTGGCATTACTGACATCGCAGCGGCAATAATAAAATACTTTAAAGATAAAATAAATGGTAAAATGGTAAATGGTCTGCATTTATATGCACTATTCAAGTAAATGAAGAAAATAAATGAAATGATCTGCATTTATATAGCGCTTTTCAAGTCAAGACTTCCCAAAGCGCTTTACAGTGTGCTTCACATTTCCCAATAGCGGCCGTGCAGCCATCTAAGGCGCTAACCTGCTTATTGGGGGTATTGGACATGTAACACGGAGGAGCCGGGATTCGAACTGCGATCTCTTGATCCCAAGACGAGCGCTCTACCTCCTGAGCCACTGCCGACCCTCTCATATATTCTGATTATCAATCCTTAATACTTTGCAACAATGTTTTTTTTTTTTTTTGCGATAAGTCGTCTTATTGTGTTTCAAGTTGTGAAAAATGGGGCAGGTAACTTTATGGCAAGGCAGGAAAATTTTTCTGCCCTGGTCTCTGTAACAATTTGTCTTGAGTTTCAGACACTGCATACATATATACATACATACATACATACATACATACATAAATAGATACATACATACAGAAAACCATACAAATATACACCCATACGTACATGCACACATACATACATACATACAACCATGCATACGTGCATACATACAATCATACATACGTGTATACATACATAAAAAATAATGTAAGGATAAATATGCAAATATTCACAAGTTAGTGCTTGGAGACTGGCCTAAGTTCTTAGTGCATCAGAACAATAGTGCAATGAAAACTAGCGCACTGACATTAGCAGCAACATATTTCCAAAATAAAAATCAAGAAATAACATGAATACTCATTTTGCCATACATAGGCAAGATATTTACGTATATTTCATTACAGTTTTTTAAGGTGGTCATAGTCCTGGCGAAGAAATGGTCTCTCAGCCTGCTAGAACTTGTTTTAAACCCTTAACATTCCTGTAAATTCTGCCTGAAATCCCAATCCGAGACGCACTCAAAGTAGATTGAATGCTGTTCTTACCGTGTGTAGACTACGAACGGTTTTGGTCTCTTTTGAAAGGTATGACTCTGAAGTTTTGTGCCAAACTGAAATGATCACTGAACTTGCTACTAACATTGAGTTATCTGAGGTGGAACACACAGAAATAGAAGGTTTTTATTCTCGCCTGCATTTTGTTTCCGCAATTAACTGCCCCCAGATGAGTGTAGCATGGGCATCTTAGCTGGAAAACAGATGAGACAATAGCCTGGTACCTGGTACCATGTCAAATTTGATCAAGATCTGGAAAAACTAAACACAGTATTTTACTAAGAGTAGGTCTAGCCGTTTCTAAAGCTGGCCATTTGGAGACGACAAGTTTAACAGCTCCATCCAGGTGTGGGAGGCAGGCAGCTCTGTACGTATCTTTGATGTCGCTATACATATTGCCCAGTGTTTTACTTCCCCTGTTCCATTCGGATAAATTTAGGGAGTGCAGTCTTGAGAAAATAAGCGCATGAGTGTAAAAAAACGTGTGTAGATTTATAACTAGACTATTTCACTGTCTATGGGTGCAGTGAAGCTGTCCAATAAATTGATAAGTTAGTGTGATCTCCTACTGTCTAGAAGCCTTATGCATAGACACCAGGGTTGGGTAGGGTTACTTTAACTTGATTACTTTCAATTACTTTTGGATTACTCCAATACCAAATATGCTAATAAAAGACAAAAGAAACTAAATATGAATAAAATGACTAAATTTTGTGCAGGCTTGGGGAGTAACAGAATATATGAAACGGCAAAAACGATGTTGGCAAGCTGTTTGGATTTATTTTCATTTTGTTTCTGTCGCATTTTATGTGAGTTTTGCCGGAGATCAAAGAGATCAAAGCCAGGAGAGAGAGCTTACCACGTGTTGTGAGTCATCATTTTATTCATATTTAGTTTCTTTTGTCTTTTATTAGCATATTTGGTATTGGAGTAATCCAAAAGTAATTGAAAGTAATCCAGTTCAAGTAACTCTACCCAACCCTGATAGACACATGCATCCAATGCATCTGCTTGTTACCAACCCTTATATTTTACTCAGAAGCTACACTTTTATAGATTCACGCTTTGCCAAATCCTCATCATACTGGCCACATATGACACTGTTTCAAGAGAATGAACATTGATGCGAATAAAAGTGTTAAAAAATCAAGATAATAGCAATACTGATCCTTTTTCCACTAAGAAAACCACCAATGGTACTATGGGTTGCAGTGGAAATGAATTATCGAACCTTCATATAATTTCTCAAAATAAGAATCCTGTGCGTTATTTTGTCTTTCTGCTTAATACTATTTTTTGTTGTCTTTCTTATTCTTGTAATAACAACTCTTTATCCAAACCTGACTTGCTTTCTGTAGTGATGGAATTTTTTATTACAAGATGCATCGGAATCAGTCCTCATCTACTTGATATACAGTCATATTGACTTTTGGATCGGTGAAATAATACAAATTGTCTGTAAATTAAAATGGGAAAGTAGAAATGGATTGGGGCAGCACGGCGGCGCAGTGGTTAGCGCTTGTGCGGCACAGTTCATGTCTTGGGTTCAAATCCAGCTCCCGACCTTACTGTGCGGAGTTTGTATGTTCTCCCCGTGCTTGCGTGGGTTTCCTCCGGGCACTCCGGTTTCCTCCCACATTCCAAAGACATGCATTTCAGGTGAATTGGCCGGTCCAAATTGTCCCTAGGTGTGACCGAGCGAGTGAGTTGTCTGTCCCCATGTGCCCTGCGATCGGCCGGCAACCAGTTCAGGGTGTCCCCTGCCCACTGCCCGATGATTGCTGGGATGGGCTCCAGCACCCCCGCGACCCTACTGAAGATAAGCGGTGCAGCTGATGAGATGAGATGAGAAATGGATTGAGTGGCTAAATCTGCTTGCCATATATATGAATCTGATCAGTCTTGTATACACACTGCCAAATAGTATATTTTTGTATATGTTGAATTAGGTTTTGATGCTCAATGAGACTAATATTGCCATTGCAATAGTAGAAATGCAGTCGATTTTTCCAGTTTCAGGCTTTGTTTTTCCACAGCCGTTGTTGCTTGTTATAGTGTGAAGTGCAAGCATAGTAACACGAGAGAACAAAATGTTGGGTTTTGTGGACAGATTCGTCGACCCCGAAAGTTTAAGGGCCACCGGGCTTCTGTCCTGTACGAAAGATGGTAAGTACAGCCCTGGGTGTATTTTGATAACTGTAATTTATCGTTGATGTGTAAAGAAGTGGCACAAGAACTTACTTATGTGACATCCTTCATCTACTATGTATGTATGGTTGTATGGATGGTTGTACACATGTTTGCACCATTGTATGTATGGTTGTATGCACGTATGCATGGTTGTATGTATGCGTGTACGCACGGTTCTACCTAGGCACGTACGCACGCTTTTATGTACGCACAGACGCACGCTTGTACATACTCTTGTATGTACGCACGTACGTACAGTTGTATGTACGTACGTACGGTTGTACGTACAGTTGTACATATGAACAGTTGGATGTAAGTATGTATGTACTGTTGTATGTATGTATGTGTGTATGTATGTATGTATGTGTATGTAGTTATGTATGCATGGTTGTATGTTTGTTTGCACGCAAGTATGGTTGCATGGTTTTATATTTGTATGGTTGTATGTATGCACTGAAGTTATATACTATTTTATACGCAGTTTTATTCCACTTATACTCAAAATACTTGTCCTCAGTTTGACCTCAGCTTTGAGTGGAACTTTTTAGAAGGATGTCGCAAGAATGCATGTGCTTTGGAATGTGTTTTTGGGTTTAAGTCTGTACAGATAACAATGACTTCACCTTCACCTTGCCTGGACTGTTGGGAGTCCTCCCATTCTTCAATCATGGTTGGGAAATTTGCATCGACGACCACGGACCAATCAGCCAGCAGCTTGGTCATGGGGCGTGAACATTTCATCGCCATGTGTCATAAAAGGGGCAACCCGGAAGCCGCCGTTGCTCTCTTTCTACACACGATTGTAATTGGCAAAGAAGAAAGATCCGATGTGTTGAACTCTTTGATTCGGCTATTAAATTAATATGTGTACTATATGCGGCACTCGGCCCAATAATTTTTTTCCGACTTCTGGGCATGCTCCAACTGTAAGGAATTAGACAAGACACGTGAAGTGTCTTCGGAGTCAGATTTCAGTTTAATAAATGTTGGAACCTTACAGCACATATATATGGTTGCATGGTTTTATATTTGAATTGTTGTATGTATGCACGTATACACGGTTGTATGTATGTACGTGTGTATGTACGTATGGGTGTATATTTGTATGGTTGTATGTATGTATGTATGCATGTATGTATGTTTGTATATATGTATGCACATATCTATGGTTGTAAATATGTATGCACATATCGATGGTTGAATGATTATATTTGTATGGTTGAATGTGTGTATGTATGGTTGTATGTATGTATGTTTATAAAGCAAACAAGCAAAACTCCCCCATGAGTACCGATGTTGTTTATATTTGAATTGTGCGTGAGTGTGCCCGAGGTAGTGTATAATTACTCAGACATGCAAAGTGACTCACCAAAGCGCCTACAGAAAAGGGAAAAGAAGAGAGGTAAAGGAAGAGACACACGGGTAAACAGACAAAGTGGTGAATGATTTGAAAACAAAACGAATATGAAGGCCCTCCAAATACATATTCCATGAGAATATTAAGGTGTTATGTGGATGAGTCTGGAAATGACACAGAGGCTTTACATTTAACGAAATCTCACACATTCAAAATCACTGTTGCAGTCGAGTACAGATCGTTACAATGTTCAAAGCTGAAATTAATACATTAATTTTGAAAGAAAATGTATGGATGATAATATTTATATTGCAATGGATACAATTAGTGATCAACACTCATTTAAAAAGTCAATGCACTACTTTTTAAAGCTCTATTATTACAATGAAAACCAGTCTACAAGCACAACCTTTTGCTAAGTTTCAACTTTAGTAGACACGGCAAAAAGGTGAGAAGACATCGATAGATATTGAACTTGGAAGGAGGTCAGGGAGAGGGGCTTTCAGATAAAGAACTCCACCGAGCCTCCTGCTTTTGTTAAATGTTGAAGGTCACAAAAAGCAGATCAGCCCTAAAAGAACAGCGACAACGATGCAATAGTCAAAACAACAAACAAGAGTGGGTCAAAATAAAGAACTCGCACCCCATAAAAAGTCCATTGCACTTGCCTAATACAGTGGAACCTCGGTTTTCGAACGCTTCTCAGTTCGGACAAATCGGTGTTCGACCAAAAATTTCGAAAAATTCTTGCTTCGCTTTTCGGTCAAAAAATCGGAAACCGAACGCCGGTACGCCAGGGTGCGATGCTGAGCGGCGTACGGGTGTTTTAGCCCCTAATTATGCCTCCGAAGAAGGTCGGTGCAAGCAGGACAGGTGAAAAAAAAGTTGTTCGTAAAACTATTGTCTTTGAGAAAGACATAATAGCTAAATATGAAAGAGGTATACGAATTTCCGATCTTGCTAGTGAATACAGCATGGCTAAATCTACTATCAGTACGATAGTAAAGAATAAGGAGGCTGTGAAATCGAGTGATGCGGCTAAGGAAGTTAGCGCTCTAAGCAAGCAACTGCCGCCAGTTTTGGAAGAGGTTGAAAAACTTTTGATGATTTTTCTCTCCCCACCGTCCACCACAAAGGTAAGAAATCCTATTCATAATCCTTTTTTTTTTAATCTTTAAACGTTCATGTTAGCATAATCTTTCGTACGGAAGATTACGCTAACGCGAACGTACGATTAGCCTGCGTTAGCTTCATGTTTACGTTCATGGTAAACATTCAGGGTGTTGGAACGGATTAAAACGGTTTTACATTACTTTTAATGGGAAAAACGATTTCGGTGATTGAACAAATCGGTTTTCGAACACGGTTCTGGAACGGATTATGGTCGAGAACCGAGGTTCCACTGTAACATGAAATAAAAACGAAAATTGTCAGTACTCCAGGCTTTAACTGAATGTATCGCTTTCAAAAGCACATATAA
Source organism: Urocampus carinirostris (assembly GCF_059441175.1). Taxonomy (NCBI): domain Eukaryota; kingdom Metazoa; phylum Chordata; class Actinopteri; order Syngnathiformes; family Syngnathidae; genus Urocampus; species Urocampus carinirostris. The sequence continues at coordinate 12,511,191 of NC_142352.1, forward strand.
TAGGTAGGAGGCAAATTTCCACCTTGCCCAGGAAAACGCTAATAATTTTGTGAGCATGGGTGCATTTGTGCACTAGGACATCTCGACGGGTAGGAAGGAACACCGGCCTACGATTTAGGCCAGGGAACACATCAACTGATTTTCAGATTATCTATATGAATATATTGTTAGAATGTGAGTCCAATCCACTTTGTGAAAATAACCCATTCCACCTCTTAACCTGTTGTTTATCATCTGCTGTGTCCCATTTGCCTTTCATCATCACAAACTGCACACACGCACGCCAACACAAACACACAGAGAATAACCTTTCACAAGGGACACAATTGCTCTTTCTTTCTTTGGCTGTATTATTGTTTTTTTTCTGCCACTCATCTCTGCCTCTGTGTGTTTGAATCCTGTGTCTGATCCAAGCACATTGTCAGTGTTTTAGTGATTCCTGGGTGGCAAGATGTAGGATAATATCTCAAGGAGCAGACTCTGCAGTATGGTGATAAACCCATACCTCTCAACCTGCACGTTTTTGCCGTACAAAGTACGTTTATTATGCATATTGAGACGTGTACGACGTACAAGAAAATCTGTACGAAAAAAACGCAAATTTGTTAATGATGGGTACCATCCGGTATACACCGACTATCACGAAACGGCAAATCAATCAAGTCAAACGAGTTCGCCGCGGTAGCCTCTATCTCGGTATCGTTTTTTTTCGTTGCAAACAAAGCGAGCGGTTTGATGCTACTGTGCGCATGCGTCTGCCGCCTCGGATTTCATGTGGTAGTTATGTAGTGAAAGGAAGTCCGTCTCTTTTTAGAGAGCCGGCTTTTTCGGCTTAACTCATTAAATAGAGCCGGCTCACCTGCTTTGATGCATTATATTACAAATTATTATGTTGTTTGAAGAAGTTAAGAAAAAAAGGAAGTATTAAAGGAGAAAATGAAAAAAGACAGGTTTGTGGTTATCCCTTTAATCAGTATATTACCAACAGTAATTTAATGCAAAAAATGAATTCATAATTTGAATAAGAAAATGTATTATTCTAATTAATTATATTTGCATGTATTTTTTCCTTCTACAGTGAACGTCCAAGCGACTTCATTTTTGAACTTTTTTTTATAATAAACCTCATTCACGTCGAGCAACAAAATGTTAATTAACAATATAAATTATATAAGGAAACACATGTACAATATAACATGTTAAACTACATAAATAAACACGTTTAAAAAAAATTTGGTGTAAGATTATTTTGTATTTTGTAAGGGAAATTGCGACAGTTTGTAAGGGCATGGAGCCCCGGAGCTTGACGGGTATTTAAACCTCTAAACACAAGAAATTCGATATATGAGATTTATTTGGGACAAAACTCCTATCCGGCATATGAAAGAAAATCCAGATGTTACCACTGGAGACCGCTTAATGCCAGCATCAGCTCGTCCCTATTTGCGTATGCGCTTCCAGACACACTTTTTTATATTACGCAGAAAGTTTGTTTTTGTTGTATTGCATCACCATTTTGTGGCTTTTTGTAACCCTGCCTAAGAGTCCTGGAAAATAAAATGGTATGGGGTTGTCTGAGTAAAAAAGAGGATGATGTCTCTTTAAATAAAGCAGGAAATAATAGACAAACATGAGTGTGGTGCAGAGGTAAGATTGGGCTTACAAAACTCGGCCTGTCCTGACCCTGGCCAGCAAGTATTAAAGCCCGACCCAGCCTGAGGATGACCAAGTAACTTAATTTCCTAGAACGACCCCGAAGAAAATCTGAAATCTGATATTTTATTCGTGAGGACTCCTTGGAAGGAGATGAGTCAAGATTCGCAGGGATCTGGGGACCGGCAACTGCAAAGGGCCCTGCGCCGCGCAAATGCGTGACACATAAAACTTTATTTTGTATCAAAATCTAAGTAAAACAAGACTGTATAAACATTTACATATTTTACAGGACAGATGCTCCCTTACTTACGAACATTCGAGTTACGAACAACGGTACACCCGAGAAAAATTTCAGGATGTCAAAAAATATCCGGAAATTGCTGTTAGATAGAAGTTAGACAGGAGAGTACTGTAGTGCTCCTTTCCGCCGCTACCGGCATGTGGCGCTGTGAGAGCTCACCCAGCATCCACCCCGAAGAAAAAATCCTTCCTTGTTCATGTGTAAACATTCTATACTGTATGTCCAGCGTGCTAAGAACTTTGACATTTTTATTGTTTAATATTTCGTGCATCCATTCAATATGGATGGTGCAAAGTGTAAAGAAGAGGCAAGCCATTTAATTTGAAACAAAGGCGGAAAAAGGGAGCTTGATGCGGTTGAGAGAATAGTTGGATCGTTTTTTTCCGGCCACTTTCTACCGCTCTTGAAGCCCATCTTCCAAAAGTAAGTTAAAATTCACTTTATTTAGCTTTGTAGATCATATGATTTTAACAAATGCTTTTTTTTTCAATACAAAACAATACAGGTTACTTATATAAACCTTAACCATACTTATATAAACCTTAAACATATGTTCCATACAAAATAAAGCACTGAAGCAACTTACGAACAGATTCAACTTACGATCATCTGTAACGCATCTTGTTTGTAAGTAGGGGAGCGTCTGTATGTCACAAAAGTGAGTACAACCCTCATATTTCTCCAGATATGTCATTATAATGTTTAATTGAACAACACTGAAGAAGCATCGCTTCGACACAATTCTGTGTAAAGCTTATAAAGCAGTGTAAATTAATTTTCCACTCAAAAAAACCTCAAAATATAGTAGTCAATAGCTAAACGCCTGGCAACAAAAGTATATATTAGGGAAATCCAATGCACATTGAATTGCAATGACTTTTTCCGCATTGTCTTCAAAATTTTGCAAAGGGGGAACAAGAAAACGGTCAATTGATGTATTTCAATTTTTGTATATGCTTATCATCTCATCAGCTGCACCGCTCATCCTCAGTAGGGTCGCGGGGGTGCTGGAGCCCATCCCGGCAATCATCGGGCAGTGGGCAGGGGACACCCTGAACTGGTTGCCAGCCAATCGCAGGGCACACAGGGACAGACAGCTCGCTCGCTCATTCACACCTAGGGACAATTTGGACCGGCCAATCCACCTGAAACGCATGTCTTTGGAATGTGGGAGGAAACTGGAGTGCCCGGAGGAAACCCACGGGAGAACATACAAACTCCGCACAGGAAATCCGGTAGCTGGATTTGAACCCACACAAGGATGTTCCCAAGACCTTAGAACTGTGCCTGCACACGCGCTAACCACTGCGCCGCCGTGCTGCCGGTGTAATAAACTGGCTAGGAAAGCGAGCTCTGTTGTGGGCAAAGAGCTGGACAGCCTAACAACAGTAGCTGAGAGACGAGCACTGAAAAAGCTGAGGTCAATCATGGACAATCCATCGCATCCACTACACAGCATTATCTCCAGACAGAAGAGCAGTTTCAGCGACAGACTGCTGTCACTGTCTTGTACTACAGACAGACTGAAGAGATCTTTTCTTCCTCATGCCATGAGGCTCTTTAACTCCACCCGGCAGAGTAAAGGCCCACATTAAACCACACCACCTACGTTGGATATTACCGAATCTTACTGCAATATGTATTCTGTGAAGCACTATTTAGTTACTCTATATAACACGCTACAGTGGGCATTTGCACGTCACACTGGGTATTTGTATTTTGTATTATTTTATAGGACTGGACACAGCTGACACTCCAATTGTTAAGTGCTGGATCTCTTTTTTATTTTGGATTTTGGATTTGTTCAACGCTTTAGCCTTTGTTTATATTTTCTGTTTTCTAGCCATTATTCATTACAACGGCCGCCTACCGGCATCTTAGTTTGATACACCTGTCCTCTTGGGCGCAACGCTAGGAGGCGATGACACTTTACCTGACAATGGCATACAAACAAATGCTCGCTACCGTTAACCACGAAAGAAGAGGGGATGCAATGGCTAAGCCAAGCCACCAGCAAGCAATGTCGGAATCATTTTTAAGCAAATTTGTTTTTTTTATTAATTTAATGCACGATCTATAGCAGGGGTGGCGAACATGCGGTGCATGCGGCTCTTGGCCAATAAGAATGCGGCTCTTTGCCTCATCATATTTTCTTTATACAGTGGCTTTTTGCCTCGTTTCAAGTTAAGTTTTTTTCCCCTCTTAAAACACACTTGAATCCATCAGAGTTAATAACAAATAATAAATAATATTTTGAAATTAATTTGGCAGATTTGTTGTTTTTGTGCTGCTCCGGACACATAACTGACTGCCAATCACCTGCGTAGGTTACGTCCAATGCCGGTCAGTGTGTGATGTGGCTCTTTGACTCTCACGGTTAAAAATTTCGGCTCTTTGTGTCAAACTTGTTACCCACCCCTGGTCTATAGAGTCAGACTGCCTATAAACATGGCAACAATTTCAAGCACTTACAAGCATTTCACATGAAATCCAAACACTTTCCAAACCTTGAAAACACGACATCAAAATTCCAGCATTTTCAAGGATTTCAAGCACCCGTATGAACACTGTTTTACCTTTTTCGTCTCGAGGAATGGATTCAAAACATCTGACGGGCTGCATGTGGCCCCCAAGCCGTAGTCTTCACATCCCTACTATAGAGTGATATGAGCTTTCTTGCCAAGCCATAAATCCAATTTCCTCAATCCATCTTTTCTTACGCTTTGGATCACCTTGGTTTTTCCTGTCTCCTAAATCATACCACTGTTTCACTCCATCCCCATCCCCCCTTCCTTCCCGCCCTCACTCAATTTGGCATGTTTTGATTCTCAGAGTTTCTGCACTGTAAAAGCTTTGGTAGTTACCATTAAAGATGAAAAATCTTATAAAATCAGCAGAAAATAAAGTAAATGAGAAATGCACACAAGCAATTCCCTTTAGTGCAGAATGTCTGTCTGACAGCACTGGTTGCAGATGTTGTAGACCCTCGGAGCAAACAATGACACACGCATGAGAAAGCATCCTCATTTAAGTGATGGGAACCCCCCTCACTCGCCCCCATTAGGCGAAACTGCAAACAATCATGGCCTCTCATATTTATTTATTTGATTTCCCGAGAGAAATGACACTGGTAGATAGTTGATAACCGAAATACAGTTGTTGCAATCATCAGTGTTATTTGTGCAGGTTGAGGCAGACTTGTTATTATAGATAATATAATTTATTGATATTGTTCCGAATCTTGAGCATTTTCATCTCTGAAAAGAGGATAAAGTGAACTCGCATTTTGCTTAGTCTTGCAGAGACTATTTAGCGCTTTTCAGATCAATGAAGACCTCCCAAAGCGCTTTACAATGTGCTTCACACTTTCCCTTTTACACACACTAATTAATGGTTTCTGTTTTGGTTAAAAATCCGACAGAAAGCTTTAGAGTACAGTGTTCATTTTACCTGTGAAAAGTGACGAGTCCCGGGGACTCGCATGCTCAAAAATCTATGGGTCCCAACAGAGATCTATGGGTCCCCAAAATTTTGTATGTTATGGAGGTTGAAATTGTAAATCGGTGACACATATATATTAAAAATCTATATATTCATTCAGTTTTAATCATCAAATTATTAATTCATTTTCTGCATCAAATTATTGTTGGTAATATACGGATGAAAGGGATAACCACAAACCTGTCTTTTTTTCATTTTCTCCTTTTATACTTCCTTTTTTTCTTAACTTATTTATACAAAATCATAATTCGTAATATAATGCATCAAAGCAAGTGAGCCTTTTGACAGCCGGCTCACTTGAATGAGTTGAGCCGAAAAAGCCGGTTCTCTAAAAAGAGACGGACTTTTCACCACACAAGAGATCGTCGTGCAGACGAAAACTCGAACCGCGAGACCAAAACAACATCCGCCGGATCTGCCTGACGAAAAGTTTGGGGTGCGGTAAATCTTTGTTTAAAAAAAATGTAATCGGGTAGTAATGACAATTTTGTGTCAAAAAAGTTGCGTCCCGGGGACGCACGTTGATTTGAGACGATGCGTTCCCAGCAAAAATGATGCGTCTAGGACGCAGGGACGCGGGCAATCGAGAACACTGAGAGTATAGTATTCCCTCGTGGTTTCGTAGTTTTTCCCAGGTTTGATCGCGGATTTTCAGCAAGCATCGTGTTATGCACCACACAGCACACAGCAAATTCTATAATGGTGTCACGCCACGGAGGGCTGTGTGTATGTTGGGTGGGAGTGACTGTGTGCGTGACTGTGATAGCAATGTCTGAAATAGAGTCTGCCCGGACGCCCGTGGCGTGCATCTTTTACGCCGGGCGTACGATTTACAAAACGTGTCCGCCCGGGTGGTCGACAACTTTGGCTTTATTCCGACTTCGAAATCTTCGTTCGGTTTGTAAATTTCGGTTCGTTTGGCAGTTTGCCTACTTGCCAGCCAATCAGAAGCCTGCATCGAATAACTTCGTGCTTCCGGACTTTCCCGAGTATTATAAGATCATTTTCCAAAGTAGACGCACAGAGAACACAAGAAAAATGGATAAGTGGTTAGGAATCAAGCCAAAACCTCAGAAGAAATATTCAAAAGAAGCTAACAAAATTTATGACGCTACAAAACGCAAACATTGCATGAGAGAAGATGAGTAAATACAGGTACATACTATGGCAGATGGAAAACAGCGATTTCATACACATGCAATAAATGTTATAAGTAGAATTACAACAAACTTAATTTTAAAGTGTTGTTCTGTTATTTATTCTGATTATCAATCCTTAATACTTTCCAACAATGTTTTTTTTTTTAGATTAGTCGTCTTACTGTGTTTTAAGTTGTGAAAAATGGGGCAAGCAACTTTTCAGGGTTGTCTGCCCTGCTGTCCGTTAACTTTTTGTATTGAGTTTTAGACACTGGTGATAGGCTGGTGTATGCTGTCCAACAGCTAGAAGGTGCACCCAAACAGACTGTGAAGCACAATGACAGCTAACATTTAAGAGGCTGGTTACATGAAAAATAATTGTATCAATTGAACTGGACTCTGAGTAAGTCAGAAGAGCTCCATGGATTGTTATTGGATCCGGGAAGAGACTGAGGCAGCGTTGGGAGAGAACACAATAGCGAGTATTTTGACGGATGTCATCTCTCTGTTCATTAAATGTTTGTATACAGAACTTTGAGATGCATTTCAGTGTCTGAAAGGGCTGTATACTGTAAATATATTTGGATTTGGATCCAGATGACCTCGTGGATAAAAATATGGTCTTTAGCCGGACCAAAGTGCTACCACAATTTTGTCGCCGTATAAAAAGAAAATTCAATGCACTCTCTTATTTGCTTTGAATTATTGTGCTGAGTGGCGTATTAATCGCGCGACACAACCAATCAATGATGAAATTCATTGCCAACATTTTTAGCAACTGATTTTAATCGATTTTATCAATATGCTGTTGCAGCACGAGTTTTGACCATTTTATATCCATTACTTTTTTTGACCAATTTGGTTTGGCGATTAAACAGCCTGACAGGGCGCATGTAGCCTGCAGGCCATAGTTTGCCCGCCCCTGCCCTACAGCCTTCAATTTTACAACACACATAGTACATAGGCACACCAGTGATGACGGATGGCACCAAAAGTGAAATATATTACTTGGTTGCCAGCGAGAGCCAGCAGGATGTTGAGTGCTCGCCCCCAACCTGGGAAGACAGCAGTTTCAAATGCTCTCTGTAAGGTCCTCGTCTATCTCCTAGGAAAGTGTCCCCCTAGGTAGTCCAGGACATTCAACAATACTAATGTGCATCCGGCTAAATCTAATTCACAGGGAAGTAAACATTTGTGCTACACTTAACAGTCCCTAAGAGCTTCTTTGCATTAGCTTATTTAATTGTCCTGCTACCGCCTGTAATGAATAATTTACCTTTCAGGGATAAATGTCTTTGCTGGTAACGGCTATTTCCAGATTAATATCAGAGGAGAAATATTCAAACAGTATTTAGTTCATTTCTTGCTGTTTTGTTACGTTTTGACCTTCCTACACAGGTAAAAGTAGAAGTGAGTAAGTTTAAGTAAATAGGTTTGTCTTTAAGTAGACAATGACTTTGAAGAATTTCCTCGAGATAATGGTTAACAAATACTGAAACTTACACTAAAAATGAACAAAGGAACGTTTTTAATCCACTTAACAGAGGTCCAATGTTAGTACGCTACCGCTGACAAAACCCTCAAATATATACAGTGGAACCTCGGTTTTCGAACGCCTCTCAGTTCGGACAAATCGGTGTTCGACCAAAAAATTCGAGAAATTCCCTCTTCGCCGTTCGGTCAAAAAATCGGAGTTCGAACGCCGGTACGCTAGGGTGCGATGCTGAGCGGCGTACGGGTGTTTTAGCCCCTAATTATGCCTCCGAAGAAGGTCGGTGCAAGCAGGACAGGTGAAAAAAGACAAGTTGTTCGTCCAACTATTGCCTTTAAGAAAGACATAATAGCTAAACATGAAAGAGGTGTACGAATTTCCGATTTTGCTAGTGAATACAGCATGGCTAAATCTACTATCAGTACGATAGTAAAGAATAAGGAGGCTGTGAAATCGAATGATGCGGCTAAGGAAGTTAGCGCTATAAGCAAGCGACTGCCGCAAGTTTTGGAAGAGGTTGAAAAGCTTACAAAGGTAAGAAATCCTATTCATAATCCTTTTTTTATTTTTACACGTTCATGCTAGCGTAATCTTTCGCACAGAAGATTACGCTAACGCGAACGTACGATTAGCCTGGGTTAGCTTTGTTTACGTAAAACATTCAGGGTGTTGGAAGGGAGCTCCCTTTCCATTGAAGCGCTAGCCACTTGTTGTGGAGACCCGGGTGCTAAATGACGTGTAAACGACCTGATTTTTTTATTTTTACACGTTCAATCTTTCGTACGGAAGATTACGCTAACGCGAACATACGATTAGCCTGGGTTAGCTTCATGTTTACGTTCATGTTAAACATTCAGGGTGTTGGAACGGATTAAAACGGTTTTACATTACTTTTAATGTGAAAAACTATTTTCGGTGATCGACCAAATCGGTTTTCGAACAGGGTTCTGGAACGGATTATGGTCGAGAACCGACGTTCCACTGTATTTAGTTCATTTTTTGATGTGTTGTTACATTTTAACCTTCATACATGGGTAAACGTAGAAGTGTTGAAGTAAATAGGTTTGTCTTTAAGTAGACAATGACATTGAAAGATTTCCTTGAGATAATGGTTAATGAATATTGAAACTTACACTAAAAATGAACAAAGGAACATTTTTAATCCACTTTACAGAGGTCCAATGTTCGTACACTACCGCTGACAAAACTATAAAAAAATATATATAAACATTTAATGTAATATTATTATAATGTCCCCTGGATGTAAACATATGTTGGCCTGGAGAGGGTTGGGCTCCACTAGGCGGTACTTGCCTGAAACACACCATAGGGAATGGTGCCCCTACAACCCAAGTGGTTAAGGGATCCAACTAACCAATCCAACCAATCGACCAACCAACCAACCAACCAACCAACCAACCATCAAAAGAGCTTACTTGGCACTTTGGGTTTTGCTGACTCAGCAGCTTTCCCGGAAAGACATTCCCCTCTTCCAGGCCAGAACGATAATCAACTTCAACATAATTTCTTGCATACAGTCAGAGGGGATTCCCTATGTCTGGAAAAAAAGTACACTCAAAACTTTTAGTTTTGACTCAGAATTTTTCCTAGAAAAACATTCAACTTTCCCAGAACAGAAAAACATATAATATCAACACCATCTTTTACAGATAGTCAGGTATATTACCCCAAATATGGAAACTGCCCCCCCCAAAAAAAAAAAAAAAAGTTGACTTGGCAGCTATCCCAGAAAGACATTCTACTCTCTCACACTGAACAAGTTTGGCAAAGATCAAATGTTTTACCAGCCATCAAATAGGTCACTCTAGAGATGAATGACCCTGCCAAAAAGGCAAATGTCACCCAAAAATAGTTTTGTATCTTAATGTGGGTGAGTGTGTTTATAGTTTCTGTCTGCCTTGTCCGTTCTGGCAGGAGGACGGTGCCTGTGTGTGAAGCTGTCTCACCATCTGTTCCTGGCTAACCTGCTGTCATCTATTCTCAGAAAATCCTACCTTGTGTTCTGGAATCGTGGATATAGATCCCCTTCTACCTTACGACATCTCACAAGTGGAAGAGCATCTAGCCATTTAACATGGCCACTTGGGGGGAAAAACACATTTTTAAATCTTGTTCAATACTTTTGTTTTGACATTGGAAACGAGTGTGAAGCCAAAATTCTGAAAGACCAACAACTGGGGTAAACATCAACCATTTCCAAGTATTTGGTCTCTTACAAACAAACACAATTTCTGGCTGTTAAAGAGGTTCAACTTTTTCTAACAAGGTCTAACGAGGCTCTACTCATTATGCGGTATTGATAAAACCTCATTATTGGCATAAAATGCATGTGTCCACATCTTCAGTCAGTCATACTCCCAACTCCACTATGCCCATGACCAAAGAGCTGTTGAAGGACATCAGAGACAAAATTGTAGACCTGCAGCAGGCTAGAAAGACTGAATAAGTAATTGATAAAACACTTGGTGGAAAGACATCAATTGTGGGAGAACTTATTATAACATTGAAAAAATCCAAGACAAGTGATAATCTCCTTTGATCTGAGGCTCCATGCAAAACCTCACCCCGTGGCATCAAAATGATAACAAGATATGGTGAGAAAATTCCAAAACCACATGGGCACACCTAGTGAATGACCTACAGAGAGCTGAGACTAGAGTACCAAGGCTACTATGAAGTACCTCAATGCGCCGCCGAGGACTCAAATCCTGCACTGCCAGAAGTGTCCCCCTGCTCAAGCAAGTACATATCCAGGCCTGTCTGCGGTTTTCTATAGAATATTTGGATGATCCAGAAGGTGACTGAGAGAATGTGTTATGATCAGATAAAACCAAAATTGAACTTTTTGGTAGAAAAACAGGTTCTTGATTTTGGAGGAGAAAGAATACTGAATTGATTCCAAAGAAAACCATACCCAGTGTGAAACGTGGGGGTGGAAATATCATGCTTTGGGGCTGTTTTTCTGCAAAGGGACCAGGATGACTGATCCGTGGAAAGCATAGAATTAATTTGGCCATGTATCGAGAGATTTTGAGTAAAAATATCTTTCCATCAGCAAGGGCATCGAAGATGAGACGTGGCTGGGTCTTTCATCATGACAACGATCCCAAACACACAGCCAGGGCAACAAGGGAGTGGCTTCGAAAGAACTGTTCCAAGGTCCTTGAGTGGCCTTGCCAGTCTCTGGATCTCAACCCCATAGAAATTTGTGTTTTCCAACAACAGCCCCAAAACATCACTGCTCTAGAGGAGATCTGCATGAAGGAATGGGGCAAAATACTAGCCACAGTTTGTGGAAAGTTTGTGAAGAGTTGCAAAAAGGTTTGGCCTCTGTTATTGCCAACAAAGGTTACATAACAAACTATTGAGATTAACTTTTGGTATTGAGCAAATACTTAATTTCAACCATGATTTGCAAATAAAAGATTTAAAAATCAAACAATGACGTGTTCTGTTGAGCTTTACCCACTTTGACAATTTCAGGCCTCTGTAATATTTCTAAGTGGGAGAACTTGAACAATAAGGGTTGACTTAATGCGTATTTGCCCCACTGTATATATTTTATTCTATTCTAAAATATACGGTCATTTGTAACTAGATAGTTAATTTCGGGGTAATACGCTAATTTTGGGTGTAAATGTAAATGGTCTGCATCTATTTAGCGCTTTTCAGATCAATGAAGACCTCCCAAAGCGCTTTACAATGTGCTTCACACTTTCCCTTTTACACACACTAATTAATGGCGATAGCAGCGTCAGCCATGCAAGGCAACTTCCTGCTTATCGGGGGGCATTAGGGATTCAGTGTCTTGCCCAAGGACACTTCAACACATAACACGGAGGAGCAGGGAATCGAACCTGCGACCTCCTGATCGACCAAGACGAGTGCTTTACCTCCTGAGCTACTGCCGCCCCATTGTCAGTAATCCGGGAAGTAACTTTAGAAATAAAGTAACTAGTAACAGTAACTAATTGCTTCTTTCAATAACGCGCCCAACAGTGTGGACTGCTCAACAAATCGAGAAAATTAGGTCATTATGTGAAATTAAGTAATATCGTCAAAATATTTAACTGAAAGAGATTGTTCGTTCATGATAAAGCATGGTAATAATAGTTTTTCAGGCCACCAGTTATTATTAAATATTACAGTAGTAAAAATTCTGTGACTGGTAGTGTCATGGTATACACAGCTGATGTTGATGCTTTTGTACAGCATGTGCTACCAATGTGATCTGCAAATAACTGTTGTATTGTAGTATTCTTACTTCCTATACTATGAGGAAACTAGAACAGACCAGTGGACCCCAGAGCATTCGTTTAAGTCTTTTATTAAAGAAGCGTTCAGGGCTTGCTGGAGACGTGATGGCCGTCAGACTTCAGCAGCGAAGCCGGAGGGATAGCTTCGGATCGAGTGGGCAATCGGAGTGCGGAAATAAGGCAGGTCGTGTTTACCGGGGCTGGAGAGGAGATCGAAGCGTGGGACGGAAACAGGTCGGATTGGAGGCAGGCAGAAACGGGTAAGCAGAGTTCTTAAATGAACGGGATATCAGGAGAAACACACAGAGTTACAATTGTACACTCTGACACTGCCCTCTGGACGCAGCGCGCTTAAGAGAGAAGTGCCAGCCAATCAGAAGGCGCCCACATGATTGCTCCAGGTGATGTGAGTTAGTAATCATGACATATACTGAGATTCCCAAAACAAAATCACTTAATTAATCAAGATACAAGACATTCACTGTTTGTTTGTTTTTTGACCAAGGAATGATCATTTAAAAATTATCAAACGCTACCAAAAAGAACCAATTACATTTCCTTCAAAGAAGATAACTTTGCTGGCAGACTTGTTATTAAATTCAAAATATGATAATTGAACCATTTTGTTAAAAACAAAATAGTTTTCCATTGTTTTTTCAGCAATCACATTGTCATATGAGCCAGGCACATGGCAAAGGGAATATCCTGCCTTCACTATGCACGAACACCTGCCATGGCAGACAGCAGTCTGCCAAATTCCCAAACAGGGCAAACGAGGCGGGTAATGGCATAAAAGCAAAGGTGTGCAGCGTTTTACGCTCCAGTGCAGCTGCACTATCTCTTGTGAGGAATTCTAAAGAAACATCCTCATTTTTAGACATTCAGTCGAAGACACAAAGGACACCTCGAGTAGTTCCATCCTTCCGTGCCTTTGTTTCAGCACCATTGTCTTATGCAGTGTCTGAAGTCTAGTATCGCTTCAATGGGTTCAAAAATTACAAAGCGAGGTATAGCTCTTCTGTTTTTCTCTATAGCTTCAAGTTGGCTTACTTTTAGGAGCAAATTCTCAAAATCTACACTGTGCTTGCATTCTCTGTTCTTCAGTCTCCAGTTATCTATTTCTGTCTCGCGGCTCCCCGTATTAGTCAGTAACACTTTCATCCCACACTCTTTGCGAGCTACTTCCTTGATGCATCCTCATCTAGATTCCAAAACCTCATCCCTGGCACAGTTTTTTTTTCATTGACTTCTTATTAACAACTGCATAGCAAAAAGTACAAGAAACACTGCCAAACAGGGTCAAATGAGAGGAGGCAGAGCAAAGACTAAAGTCAATCAGAAGGATTCTCAGCTAATGAGAGATCCACACGGAAATTGATTTATAATGGCTCAAGTGTCAAGTCAAATTTAATTGTAAAGCCCTTAATCACAAGATGTCTCAAAGGACTGCACAGGTTACAATGACACCATCCCCTGATCTTAAACCAACACAAAGGCAAGGAAAAACTCAAAACCTCAGCACAAGGAGAATAAGAAATCTTGAGAAGGGGCCTCACAAGTAGTAATCCCCTTTCCAGGATGACCAGGGTGCATTAGATTTAGCATTGGGTAACAATACACAAAACATGATTGACGTATGGGCGGCACGACGGTTGAGTGGTTAGCACGCGGTGGCACAGTTCTGAGCTCATGGGATTGAATCCCCCGTGCGGAGTTTGCATGTTCTCCCCGTGCTTGCGTGGGTTTCCTCCGGGCACTCCGGTTTCCTCCCACATTCCAAAAACATGCATGGCAGGTGAATTGCCCGGTCCAAATTGTCGCTAGGTGTGAATGAGTGAGTGAATGGTTGTCTGTCTCTCTGTGCCTTGCGACTGGCTGGCAACCAGTTCAGGGTGTCCCCTGCGCACTGCCCGAAGATAGCTGGGAGGGGCTCCAGCAACCCCGTGACCGCATTGAGGATAAGTTGTGCAGATAATGGATAGATGGATGGATGGATGGAATGCGAGTCTAAACATCTTTTATTTTGGGAGCTCATAGACTACAGTTTTTTGTCTAGGTGGTTACAATATCAACACGTTGCTATATCATCACACAAAAGTGATGAGATATTAATGGTGGCTATTTTGAAGATAAAAATTAAGAATGTAACATGCCCCTACAACCCAAAGAGTTAAGGGATCCGTGAACCATGATTACAACAAAACTTATCTTGAAATTTCTCTCATTTCGTATAGCCACTGTGTTCACAAATAGGAATACGGACACTGCCCTACTTACGACCATTCGATTTAGGAAAAAAAAAACATTTTTGGGGGGATGTTGAAAAATATCCGGACATTTCTGTAAGTTAGATTTTCTATTGTGTGCAACTTTTTCGGAGTACAGGACATTACTGTAGTGCTTCTTTCCGCCGCTACCAGCGTGTGGCGCTGTGAGAGGTCACCCAGCATCCACCCTGAAGAAGAAATCCAGCTTCCTCTTCCTAGTTCATGTGTAAACATTCTATACTGCCTGTACTATGTATATACTATTTCCAGCACTCCAAGAACTTTGACATTTTTCTTGTTTAATACCTCGTGCATCCATTCAATATGGTTGGTGTGAAGTGTAAAGAAGAGGCGAGCCGTTTCTTTTGAAACGAAAGTCTATTAAGAAAGCTTGATGCGGTCGAGAAAATGGTTGGATAGTTTTTTTGGGCCACTTTCTACCACAGAGGAGGACGTCGCCTAACTCTTGAAGCGCATCTTCTAAAGGTAAGTTAAACTCAACTTTAGTTATGCTTATGGAGCATATTATTTTAAAAATACAGGTTACTTATACAAGGCCCTAAACATACAAAATATAACACTGAAGCAACTTACCAACAAATTCAACTTACAAACGATCGTTCGGAACCGTAAGTAGGGAAGCGTTTGTATTATTGTAATAAAGCACATAACAACCCTAGCTTGCCTGAAACCTCATCAAAACAAAAGGCAACCATGCATAAAGAGACCATACCGTAAAAATACCTCATAAACACCTCGATATGATGTCAGGAGCCATTACGAGCCTTTAGGTAAATATAATTAAAATGCATAATCGAGGATCCTGAGTGCACGATTTACTGGAAGACCTCATAACATCTTATTTAAATCCTCATGGGCATGCGGATACATTAAAATTAAATTATATTAATTCCCTGATGACTTCAAGTCCAATCTACTAGGGAGAGAAAGGTTATTTATACTGGCTGAGTAATGAATGATTACCGATAAACTATTTTATGTAATATTTGCAGTATGTGTAGTTATTTCTTTGTTCTTGTTGGAATTTGACATTTGATTACTACATTATTTAATGTCGTGTCCAGCATGGTCGCCGTGGCGACCGGCTGGCCCCGCCCCCTGGGCACCGGCTGTAGTGGATCAGCTAGTTTGCGTGTGTGCTTCTTAAGGGTGGGTTGTGGGTATTGCGGGTGCTGGTTCATTGCGTTTTCTGTTCTGCATTATTCTGTTCTGTCTGTCTGTCTGGAGGAAACCTGTGTTTGCACGTTTTGAGTAAAACCTGTTTTGTGAGTATTTTTAGTCTGAGTTCCTGTTTGCCTGTAAAGCCTGTTTTTGTTTGTTTTGTCCCTGAGTGTTGGACGACTTTTATTTTGCTAAATAAAAGTACGGATCGTTAACGCGGATGAGTTCATCCTTCCTGCCTCCTGCCTCCGTTCTGGTCCGGTCTCCTGACATTCAATATATTTTTCAATGTGATTATATTTTTCATTTGTCAATACTGTCTTTGTTTTCACAATTTGATAGTAACAAGTGATCTTTTAATATTTCCTGAGAAATATACCAGCCAAACCTCGTTTTTGTACACGCATTAGATCAGGGGTCTCAAGCTCGCGGCCCGGGGGCCAACTGCGGCCCCCGTGGTGATCGTCTGCCCTCTAGCTGCCAAAGAGAGCATTTGGTTTGCATTTATTTAAAAAATATGTCACAACTTATGATTGACATGACCTAGAGACTTGCTTAAATATTTATGGGAGGCAGGATTAAATCATCCGACGGGTCGTAAACAGCCCACGGGTCGTATGTTTTGTCATGGCTGGCATAAATGCACCAAATATGATATCAAGTTGGACAGGCCGAGCGAGTGGCATTGAAAGATGGCTGAAGGTGACTCTTGAGTATGCAGCATTTCGGGTCAAATATAGACATGTGACTACATTCAAATCAATATTTCCACTGCAGGTAGTTCTTGGGTGCTTTCACCGCCCTTTTTTTTTAAATGTCACAGTAAATAGAATAATTCAATTGCGTGGAGTCCTGCCAGGATACAAAAATTATTAATTACATCAGTGTGCAAAACATTAAGCGGACACCAGGGTTGGGTAGGGTTACTTTGACTGGATTACTTTTTTGGATTACTCCAATACCAAATATGCTAATAAAAGACAAAAGAAACTAAATATGAATAAAATGACTACATTTTGTGCAGGCTTGGGGAGTAACGGAATACATGGAACGGCAAAAATGATGTTGGCAAGCTGTTTGGATTTATTTTCATTTTGTTTCTGTCGCATTTTATGTTAGTTTTGCCGGAGATCAAAGCCAGGAGAGAAAGCTTACCACGCGTTGTGAGTCATCATTTTATATTTATTTCATATTTAGTTTCTCTTGTCTTTTATTAGCATATTTGGTATTGGAGTATTCTAAAAGTAATTGAAAGTAATCCTGTTAAAGTAACCCTACCCAACCCTGGAGGACACTGTGTAACGTTTCACCACCAAAATGTCACTGTATTGTTTAGTGGACCTGAAAAAGAGTGTTACAAAGCACAAGTAAGATAACAAACTAGAGACTCAAAGTCACCAAACCATACCATTTTCTTCTTCTTTTTTTTTTGCCCAGCCTTTACAAGGTTTGTAGCAGCAAGATGGCTAAGCCTCATGCTATGTGAAACAAGTACAGATTTCTTCACCTACGAGTATTTAAGAAATTAACTTTTAAATTATAGTTACTGTATTTTTGCGTACAATCCATATTTCTTTAACGAATGCAAATTTTTCACCACTAGGAGGTGCTAAATATTCCACAAAGTCAATTTAATGCCTAAAAATACAAAAAAGTCATTTTATCAATACTGCACCCTGCAGGGCTCGCTACATTAGAACATCGTCACCGACCAAAGTGATTTCTATCACACGAGATATTAACTGCTTCACATAAATCTTCAAAACATTGCAAACCTTTGCCAGACTCGTAATATCCTCATTAACACGCCTATTGGGTGAATTTGTAGCCGTGCAGCAACAAATGAATTCACCAAAGTTATGTCATTTACGTTTCATAAATTCGCATGTGAATAAATGGTTGTACTACATGAAAGGCAATCCTAAATGCAGTGAAGAAAATAAGTATTTGAACACCCTGCTATTTTGCTATTTCTCCCACTTAGAAATCACGGAGGGGTCTGAAATTTTCATCTAGGTGCATGTCCACTGTGAGAGAAATAAAATATCAAGAAAAATCCAGGAATCCCAATGCATGATTTTTTTAAAGATGAAAATTTCAGACTCCCCCATGATTTCTAAGTGAGAGAAATAGCAAAATAGCAGTGTCACGGTTGCCATGGCGTCCAATTGGCACCGCCCGTGTGGCTTTCTGTCAACTTTAAGCTCAGCGCTGTCACGCTTCCCTTGTCAGCCCGTCAACGAACCTCTGCCCCGCAAGACGTGGGTTTTGACTCGGTCCTGTTTTCCTATTGGTTTTCTCTGTCCGGTATTGTGCCCATTTTTTTTTGTCCTGTTTAATATCAGTTTCCAGTTTGTTCTTTTTTGTCCTGTTTATTATTCTCTCCAGTTTTCGTTCCCGTCTAGTTTGTCCTGTTTATTTTTATCCATCCTGTCTGTCCCTTCCTGTCCGATATCTACTCGGGCAATTGGAATCGATCTCGTTTGTCTCTGGCTTCCTGTCTTTCCATGCCAGACCGCTGCCTAACGTGCATGACTCCTCATTTCCCGTAAATAAAAGGCTTGTGTGAGATACGTCACGCGTTTGGGTCCTGATATTGTTCTGGTTCTTGACAAGCAGGGTGTTCAAATACTTATTTCCTTCACTCTAAGTGTCTCTCAAAGTTTTCTAATCTATGTGATTATTGATGATTGTGAAAATTCACATTGACATTTCTCAAAGTGCTAACATTCAGTCCGGTAACACAAAAAGGGTCAGGTACAGTGTAACTGTACTCAGTGTAATTGAGTCATCACTGTATAACCACTTTAATGCAACCTGTAAGAAAATAAGAATATGAGAAAAGCTTCAACACTCCATATTTGTGCATTTTTCGTCATCTTCTGAAGACAAAAAGGAGCTGCAGCAGGTGTTAGTGACCTTTCCTTTCCTCGCATTATGCATAGTGAAGGCAGATGCACGGCAGTCTGTTTTCTGTGTTATAACCAGTGTTGGGACTAATATGTTAGAAAAGGAACGTGTTCTTTCTGAAGCAATTACTTTTCATAGTTAGGAGTACTGTTCCATGTTACTTATAAGATATAGTAACACAACTGCCGTTACAACATGATGCGTAACGCCGTTAATTAGAAAGGGCACCAGCAAGTATAGTACAGACGCTCCCCTACTTACGACCATTCGACTCACGAAAAACGGTAGATACTGTCACGAAGCGGACCGGGAACTCATATACGTAGCCGATCTGTCACTTTAATTGAGAAATAAAAGTTGTCCATGTCAGGTTTTCAATGTAAATCTCTTGATTTTCTGTCTCAAGGTAATTAGCTTGTTTTTCATCTCATCTCATCTCATCTCATCTCATTAGCCGTACCGCTTATCCTCATTAGGGTCGCGGGGGGGCTGGAGCCCATCCCAGCCATCTCCAGGCAGTGGGCAGGGGACACCCTGAACTGGTTGCCAGCCAATCGCAGGGCACACAGGGACAGACAACTCATTCGCTCATTCACACCTAGGGACAATTTGGACCGGTCAATTCACCTGAAATGCATGTTTTTGGAATGTGGGAGGAAACCGGAGTGCCCGGAGGAAACCCACGCAAGCACGGGGAGAACATACAAACTCCGCACAGGAAGTCTGGAGCTGGATTTGAACCCACGACAGGTTCCCATGACATGAACTGTGCCACACAAGCGCTAACCACTGCGCCGCCGTGCTGCTAGCTTGTTTTTATATTACTAAATATAAAAACAATGTTTCTCATACAAACACACACATAAAGTAACGTTTCAAAAATGAGTGTAATTATATCTCTTGTACTTTTATAAATCTTGTATTATTTTATTTTGAAATCGTGTTCTTGTCTGTACTGATTCCTCTGACGTTAATAAACACTCCCTCTCTCTGTTCGGGACCTCAGCCAAGAAGGACGTGAGTTCTTTGCTCCCACCATCATGTAGAATTAAACTATATACATGTATTTTATCTGTGCAAATATAGCCACTAAATAGTTTTAATAATGTCTATCCCTGACAGTCCAACACACAAACGGACCAAAAACAAAACAAAACAGGTTCAAAGGCAATCAAAATTACAAACTAGGCATTACTCAGATCAAACAGGCATGAACAGGTCTTCAACAAGGCAAAGCAATGGTCTGGCCACAGGCCGTCCCAAAACGAGCGTTTAAGTACTCCAAAAGTAATCAATCGAATGCGTCTCAGCCGGTGTCAAGGGGCGGGGTCAGCTGGGTGCCATGACAACCATGCAGGGCATGATGGATACGAACATTTTTTTCAGGATGTCGAAAAATATTCGGACATTGCTGTAAGTTAGATTTTGTATTGTGTTCACCTTTATTCGAGTACAGGACATTACTGTAGTGCTTCTTTCCGCCGCTACCAGCGTGTGGCGCTATAAGAGGTCACCCAGCATCCACCCTGAAGAAGAAATCCAGCTTCATCTTCCTAGTTTGTGTGCAAACATTCTATACTGCCTATACTATGTCTATACTATCTACAGCGCGCTAAGAACTTTGACATTTGTATTGTTTAATATCTCGTGCATCTATTCAATACGGTTGGTGTAAAGTGTAAAGAAGAGTCGAGCCGTTTCTTTGGAAACAAAAGAGGAATAAGAAAGCTTGATGTGGTTGAGAAAATGGTCAGAACGCTTTTTTTTTTGTATTTACGTTACCTGTTAGAGTCTCGTATACCTCATTCCATCAGAGGGCCCCAACCAGGTTTGGAACACCTCCATAGCTACCCTGACCCTTATATTGACATTTTGGACAGCACACATGGTCAGATCATTTTAATTTCCACTGCTTGGCCAGGTTTCTTTCTGTTTTTCATGTTTTGTTTGGATATTTTGTTGTCTTGTGACCCATTGTTTGTTTGTTCCTGGTCTTGTTTTAAAATGCAATCTTAGCTCAGGAGGTAGAGCGCTCGTCTTGGGATCAAGGGATCCCAGTTCGAATCCCGGCTCGTCCGTGTTACATGTCGAAGTGTCCTTGGGTAAGACACTGAACCCCTAATACCCCCAATAAGCAGGTTGGCGCCTTACATGGCTGCAAGGCCGCTATTGGGAAATGTGGAGCACATTGTAAAGCCCTTTGGGAAGTCATTGACTTGAAAAGCGCTACAGAAATGCAGATCATTTAATTTCACTTAACTTTATCTTTATAGAGCATATTCTTTTCTGAAATGCTTATTTTTAGTACAAAACAATTCAGGTTACTTCCACAAGCCTTACACATACTTATATAAACCTTAAACATACACTCAATTTTTTTTTTGCTTGTACAAGAACGTGTTCATGTATCTTATTTGGGCATTTTGTTATTTTGTGACCCCTTGTTTGTTACTTTGTGCTTTTACAATTAAATATTTGGAGCACCCCTGCGTCCTAGTTCCTCCTTCCCTCGCATGGGTCATCACCACCAAAACCCAAACAAAATGACACTCCAACCAAAGGACCCAGGTGGAGGCTTCCACATCCCTGTCCCAGCTGTGGCTTTCGGTTTCCTGTCTTGGC